>NC_080417.1:65922196-65957196 GCF_029873635.1 Malania oleifera | reverse complement strand
ATGGTGTAATTATTATAAATTTTTGAATTAAAAATAGGTAAAATTCAAGAAAAAAAGAAAAGAAATTCAAAAACTTATGAAAATATTTGGAGAGGTAGAGGGTAACATTTTGAGACTGTGAATAACTTTTTTTTTGGTTTTGCAATCCAATAGGTAAAGAAAAATTCTGAGGAATTCTGTGTGCATGTCACGCTGTTTGGTTCGGTTTTATAAAGGGAGAGCACAATTTTTGGGAGATGTTTCCTATTATGAGAAGGGCATAACAAAGCTACCTCCAAAAAAAGTTTCTAAATTTTCTGGGCTCTGGTGTAGTTATTATTAATTTTTGAATTAAAAATAGGGAAACTTTAGGGAAAATAGGAAATAAATTTTGAAAATTTGTAGGGAGGTAGAACTTTCCATTTGGAGTTCATGGGTACTTGGATTTTGGGTTTTACACCCTAGAAAGGCTAGAAACACGTCGTGGAAGGCAGCGGTGCACAGCGCGTGGGTTGGTTCGGTTTTTTTATGGTTGAGGCTTCAAGGAGGGTGCATCATGGCTTCCTTCCAAGGGGCTTGCTTATCTCCATGATGCTACCCAATGGCCCCACCCACTGATTATGCCGACATGGACCCGAACGGGACGAGGGTGAACCGTGTGTTGGTACAAGAAGGCCTTGGCATGTGCCCACTAATGATGTTTGTGGGAGGAGGGCATACCCTCGTTTGTGTCATGTCATGTCATGTCATATCCTATCATGTCATGTTATCTCTTGCCCTGTCCTATCATGCCATGTGGTAGCCGCACATGCTATGTCATGCACTAGCTCGTGTCGTGTCATGTACCAGCACACTAGGCCATGCGCTAACCATGTCATGTCGTGTCATGTCATGTCATCTCATGTCATGTCATGTCATGTTATGCCCTGTCGTGTCATGCCATCTCATGTCATGTCAAGTACTAGACCCACACACTAGGCCATGCACTAACCATGTCATGTCGTGTCATGTCATGTACCAGCACACTAGGCCATGCACTAACCAAGTCATGTCGTGTTATGTCATGTCGCGTCATGTCATGCCGTGTAATGCCATGTCGTGTCATGCCACGTCATGTCATGCCATGCTGTGCCATGCCATGTCATGTTATATCATGCCCTGTCATGCCATGTCGTGTCATGCCATGCCGTGTCATGCCATGTCATCTCATACCATGTCCTGTCATGCCATGCCGTGTCATGCCATGCCGTGTCTGGTCAAGTACTAGCCACACACACACACTAGGCCATGCACTAACCATGTCAAGTCGTGTCATGTCATGTACCAGCACACTAGGCCACACATTAACTATGTCATGTCATGTCGTGTCATGTCATGCCGTGTCATGGCATGTCGTCTCATGCCATGCCATCTTATGTCATGCTGTGTCGTGTTATGCCGTCTCATGTCATGCCATGTCATGTCAAGTACTAGCCACACACACTAGGCCATGCACTAACCATGTCATGTCGTGTCGTGTCATGTACCAACACACTAGGCCATGCACTAACCATGTTATGTCATGCTGTGTCATGTCATGTCCTATTATACCATGCCATGTCGTGTCATGTCTTGTCATGTCCTGTCATATCAAGTACTAGCCACACACACTAGACCATACACTAACCATGCTATGCCGTGTCATATCATGTACCAGCACACTAGGCCATACACTAACCATGTCATGTCATGTCGTGTTATGTCAAGTATTAGCCACACACACTAGGCCATGCACAAACCATGTTATGCCATGTTGTGTCATGTCAAGCCGTGTCATACCATGTCGTATCATGTCATGTCATGTCATGCCAAGCTGTGTCATGTCATCCCGTGTCATGTCATGTCATCTTATGTCATGTCGTGTCAGGTCATGTCAGGTCTTGTCATGTCAAGTACCGGCCACACACACTAGGCCATGCACTAACCACGTCATGTCATGCCGTGTCATCTCATGTAGCAGCACACTAGGTTATGCACTAACCATGTCATGTTATGTCGTGTCATGTCATGTACCAGCATACTAGGCCATGCACTAACCATGTCATGTCATGTTGTGTCATGCCAAGTACTAGCCGCACACACTAGGCCATGCACTAACCATGTCATGATGTGTCATGTCATGTACCAGCACACTAGGCCATCCACTAACCATGTCTTGTCATGACGTGTCATGTCATGCCGTGGCGTGTCATGTCATGCCATGTCGTGTCATGCCATACCATGCCGTGTCATGTCATGTGGTCTCATGTCGTGTCGTGTCATGTCAAGTACTGGCCACACACACTAGGCCATGCACTAAAGATGTCATGTTGTGTTATGTCATGTCGTGTCATGTGATGACGTGTCATGTCATGCCGTTTCATGCCATGCCAAGTCATGTCATGTCATGTCATGCCATGTTGTGTCATGTCATGGCATGTCATGTTGTCTAATGTCATGTCGTGTCATGTCATATCGTCTGATGTCATGTCGTGTCATGCCATGTCGTGTCATGTCATTCCGTGATATGCCATGCCATGTCATGTCATGTCATGTCGTGTCATGTCATGCCGTGTCATGTCATGCCCTCTCATGTTATGCCATGCCATGTCATGTCATGCCGTGTCATGTCATGTACCAGCACACTAGGTTGTGGACTAACTATGTCATGTCGTGTCATGTGATGCCGTCTCATGTCATGTCATGCCCATGCCATGTTATGTCGTATCATCTCATGTCATGTACTAGCCACACACACTAGGTCATGCACTAACCATGCCATGTCGTTTCATGTCATGTCGTGTCGTGTCATGTCATATCATCTCATGTCATGTACTAGTGTCACGAGCTAAGCTTGTTCAGGGCATTATGCTTGCCTGTGATCGCTTATCTCGTGTGCTTAGGATGGGTTTCCATCATGTAAATACTAGTGTAGGGTTAATTTCATCTAGTAGAGTCTTTGTAAGCCAAACAAGGTAGTATGACTCCTCAGTCACTTTGATGTTTCCTAGTGCCAGGATGATAATTACATAAAAACCTCTTTAGGGGAGGGTGAGTGTTCATCAATCATTGTAAAACTCACTAGCAATTGTCAATGTGCTTAGCCTACTTGCCTCGCTCGCTAAGTACAACATGTCAACGGAGGATTTGTTAATGAATTACGTTTGCTTCAATGTTTACTGCTTGCTTGCCACGACTTTCATGAATTGATTATTATTTTCGTTGCTATCTGATTGAATGTTAATGAAAGTGCTTCGTGGATGAATGTTGGTAAACGATAGGCTGGCTAGTTAAGCAAGAGTGCTTTAGCTAGCGTCGCACGGCCCCTTCACAACGGTGTGAAATAGTTGGACCGTGACATTTGGTATCAGAGCCAAGTCGGTGACACTTGGTGAGAGCCCAAGGTTGAGTTGCTACGTGAATTCGATTGCCTTCGTTGTTGGATTTGGGAAGCTTTGGTAAGTGACCATGGCACCAAACACTGCTGAGAGGATCAGCGTGCTGGAAGCACAGGTTGAGGAAACAACCAACACTATGGCCGCGGAGGTGGCCCAGATGAGAGAACTTGTTGATGAAGTGATGGGATCAAAAAAACATCAAGCAGGTTTGATAGGCGACATGTCAGAGGACTTTCTCCACACTGTGGAAACTTTGCAAGCCCGAATGGCAGATCTGGATGCAAAGGTAAATGTGATGGTTCTTGCTATGGGGAACTCCAACACTCCGGGAGTTAGCAAGACCAAGGTGCCAGAACCCAGGACATATGGGGGTACCCGAGATGCCAAGGAGTTAGAGAACTTCTTGTTTGATGTGGAGCAGTACTTTCGCGTTGTGAGGATGGCCTCAGAACAGGCAAAGGTGGATATTGCGACCATGTACTTGGTTGGTGATGCCAAACTGTGGTGGTGTACCAAGTACAGAGAAATTGAAAATGGAAACTGTGTAATTGATAGTTAGGAAGACTTGAGGAGAGAGCTCAAGGCCCAATTTTTTCCTGAGAACGTTGAGTATAATGCAAGGAGAAAACTGAGAGATCTCAGGCATATGGGGTCAATCAATGAATATGTGAAACAATTTTCTGCTTTAATGTTGTATATTCTGGATATGTCGGAGAAGGACAAGTTGTTCTATTTTCTAGAGGGGATGAAACCATGGGCAAGGACTGAACTTCATAGGCAAAGGGTTCAAGACTTGTCAACTGCACAAGCGGCTGCAGAGCGCTTGACTGACTACGCTGGTGATGATACCGCTTCGTCCAAACGGTTTGGCGGAGAGGGAAATAGTGGAAAGTCTTTCAAGAATGGCAAACCCAAGAGTGGGGGAGCCAACTCCAAATCATCAACCTCACAGGAAGCTTCATCGTCTCAAGGGGTCAACACACCCAATGGAAAGGGGAAGAGTAAAATTGATTGTTTCTTGTGTCAAGGTCCTCATAGAGTTTTTGAGTGCCCTCACAAAGCATCACTTAATGTCTTACAAGCTTCCATTGTAGAAGAGGCGGTGGAAGATGATGGGGAAGAGGATGATGCCCCGAGGGTGGGTTCAGTGCGGTTGGTGAATGCATTGGAAAAGCAGACAAAAACACTGAAAGTTACACGAGCAAGAGAGTTAATGTTTGTGGACTTGAGGATAAATGGGAAGAGTACTCGCGCTATGGTGGATACGGGGGCTACTCATAATTTTGTTTCATAGTTAGAAGCAAGCAGACTCAACTTATCCTTAGAGAAGGATACAGGATGCATGAAAGCAGTTAACTCTGTAGCCCAGCCTACTCTGGGAGTAGCCAAGCAAGTGGCTATAAAGCTTGGACAGTGGGAAGGTCATGCGAATTTCATAGCGGTGCCATTAGATGACTATCCAGTCATTCTAGGAATGGAGTTCCTAATGGGGACGAGGGCAGTGCTGATGCCTTCGGCTGGTTCCCTGTGTCTGATAGGAGATCACTCGTGCATGGTGCAAGTCATTGCAACAAAAGGAGATGACGCGAAGTCCCTTTCAGCCATACAACTCAATGAAGGATTGGGTAAGGGTGAGCAGACACGTCTAGCCACAGTGGTAGACAAAGAAGTAGGCCAAGAGCTAAAGCCTATGACCATCCAAGCGGTGTTGGATGAGGATAATGAGGTGTTGCCGGATAAACTACCTCACAATTTGCCTTCACGACGAACTGTGGAGGATGAGATCGAGTTGTTATCAAGAGTGAAACCACCTGCTAAAGGGCCATGTCGGATTGCGCCTAGAGAGATAGTAGAGTTGGGGAAGCAACTTGATGAAGTGGAAGCGGGATGTGTTCACCCTTCCAAAACACCGTTGGGAGCATCGGTGTTGTTTCAGATAAAACATGAAGAGCATCTACGGAAGGTGTTCGACAGGCTAAGGGGACACAGTCTGAATGTGAAGAAGGAGAATTTCTCTTTCGCTCGGTGGAGCAACAAATTCCTTGGTCAAGTGGTTGAACAAGGTCATATCCGGAGGGGTATGGAGAAGGTAAGGATGATTCAAGAACGGAAGATCCCCACAACAGTCACGGAGTTGCGTTCCTTTCTTGGCCTTACTAGATACTACAGGAAGTTCGTTGAGGGGTATTCGCGGAGAATGACTCCAAGGACAGGACTACTAGGAAGGTATTATTGGCCGCACACGCTGGATGATGTGGTTTATTATACCAAAACTTGTCTCACTTGCCAACAAGATAAGGGGGAGCAGAAGAAGTATGGTACTTTCATGGCTGCACCAAAGTACTGTTCCGTAGAGGAAACGACACAATTGTTCCTTGTGACTATTGTGAAACATTGGGGTGTTCCCCAAGTTATTATTTGTGACCAAGATTTAATGTTCACTGACAACTTCTTAATAGAGTTTTTCAAGATATTCAGGTCACACCTTGACATCTCTTCGAGTTATCATCAACAGATGACGAACAGAAGAAGAGATTCAGAGAGCTGCTAGATGAGTACTTGTGCCACTTTGTCAACAACAACCAGAAGAATGGCGTGCAACTACTTGATGTGGCTCCATTCTGTGGCAATGCCCAAAGGCGCTTAACAACCAACAAGAGCCCTTTTGAGCCAGCTTCCATTGTTACCTCACACAGTGGGCGAGCCGTACAGATGAAAGAGTCCTAGGATGTACATCTTCACCAGTGAAGAAAGACAAAATGCAAAGTTTGCCCAAGCCTATCTGGAGAAAGCTTCTATGCAAATGAAGAAGTGGGCAAATCAGGAGAGAAGACCACAGTTTCATGTCAGCTGCCTCAAGCCATTCAACGCCAACACCAACAACCTGAGCAGAAGTCAGTCAAACAGCACAGAGTTGAAGATAGTGCAACCTGACAGACATGATGTTGAAAAGATCCTTGTAGACAGAAAGTTCATATCCTCAAGGAAGAAGTGGCAGAAGTTCCTAGTGAAGTGGAAGTGCCTTAATGACAAAGAAATTAGCTGGATTTCTGCGGAAGATATTCAACCGTTCATGGACAAATTTGAAGTGTACCTACCGCCAAAAGTCCACGAGGACGTCAACCGCATAAGTGGGGGAGAATGTCACCAGCTAAGCTTGTTCAGGGCATTATGCTTGCTTGTGACCACTTATCTCGTGTGCTTAGGATGAGTTTCCATCATGTAAATACTAGTGTAGGGTTAATTTCTTCTAGTAGAGTCTTTGTAAGCCAAATAAGGCAGTATGACTCCTCGGTCACTTTGATGTTTCCTAGTGCCAGGATGATAATTACATAAAAACCTTTTTAGGGGAGGGTGAGTGTTCATCAATCATTGTAAAACTCACTAGCAATTGTCAACGTGCTTAGCCTACTTGCCTCCCTCGCTAAGTACAACATGTCAACGGAGGATTTGTTAATGAATTACGTTTGCTTCAATGTTTACTGCTTGGTTGCCATGGCTTTCATGAATTGATTATTATTTCCACTGCTATATGATTGAATGTTAATGAAAGTGCTTCATGGATGAATGTTGGTAAACGATAGGCTGGCTAGTTAAGCAAGAGTGCTTTAGCTAGCGCCGCACGGCCCCTTCACAACGGTGTGAAAATAGTCAGACAGTGACAACTAGCCACGCACACTAGGCCATGCACTAACCATGACATGTCGTGCCATGTCCTCTCGTGTCATGTCAAGTACTAGCCACACACACTAGACCATGGACTAATCATGCCATGTCATGCCGTGTCATGTCATGTGGTGTTATGTCAAGTACTAGTCACACGCACTAGGTCATGCACTAACCATGCCATGCAGTTTCATGCCATGCATTAATCAAGAGAATCGAGCCTTTGTTTTACAAAAGAAGTGCTTTATCCGATAGGTGCCTTGGTTATGTTACCGTATGTCAACGCTGACATGTCAACGCATTATGTCAATGCATGGGCCAACGATTGCAATCTGAATGTCGAGACTGCACACAACAAGTCAACGCATAGCCCAACGATGGCAATCTGACTATCGACACTGCACACAGCTTGTCAATGCATGGCCCAAGGATGACAAATATGGGTCTCAACAACGCATAAGGTTACGCGTGGTTTAGTGTCACCGTGCACTATGCCCAACGATGACAAATCTGAATGTCGATGCATGCAAACGCATGTCACCGCATGGCCCAAAGATGACAAATTCGAATCTCAATAATATGGATGGCCACGAGTGGTTTAGTGTCACTGTGCACTATGCCCAATGATGACAATACGAATGTTAGTGCATCGTGGCAGCAAGGCCACTCTACCACTTAAAATACCCTGTCGCATACTTAAGTCGTCTGCAAAGGATTCTACCCATTGCTCGATAGAAATTTTACTTCAAGGAAGCCTACACGACTTATCTGCTGCAAGGTCTTGACCTTCCACATGTACCTTTGGGGGCTATAAGGCCCCTACTAAGGGTCGGAAAATGGGCAATGGGCACATGCATCGCTTCTAGCCTGGATTCTGACTTAGAGGCATTCAGTCATAATCCAACGCATGGTAGCTTCGCGCCACTAGCTTTTCAACCAAGCGCAATGACCAATTGTGCGAATCAACGGTTCCTCTCGTACTAGGTTGAATTACTATTGTAACACTGTCATCATTAGGGTAAAACTGACCTGTCTCATGATGTTCTAAACCAAGCTCACGTTCCCTATTGGTGGGTGAACAATCCAACACTTGGTGAATTTTGCTTCACAATGATAGGAAGAGCCGACATTGAAGGATAAAAAAGTAACGTCGCTATGAATGCTTGGCTGCCACATGCCAGTTATCCTTGCGGTAACTTTTCTGACACCTTTAGCTTCAAATTTCGAAGGTCTAAAGGATCGATAGGCCACGCTTTCACGGTTCGTATTCATACTGGAAAATCAGAATCAAACAAACTTTTACCCTTTTGTTCCACACGAGATTTCTATTCTCGTTGAGCTCATCTTAGGACACCTACGTTATCTTTTAACATATGTGCCGTCCCAACCAAACTCCCCACCTAACAATGTCTTCTGCCCGGAACGGCCCATCGAAACAGGCCTTGGGTCCAAAAAAAGGGGCGATAACCCCGCCTCCGATTCACGGAATAAGTGAAATAACATTAAAAGTAGTGGTATTTCACTTGCGCCGTTTCTAGCTCCCACTTATCCTACACCTATCAAGTCATTTCACAAAGTTAGACTAGAGTCAAGCTCAACAGGGTCTTCTTTCCCCTCTGATTCTGTCAATCCCACTCCCTTGGTTGTGGTTTCGCTAGATAGTAGACAGGGACAGTAGGAATCTCGTTAATCCATTCATGCACGTCACTAATTAGATGACGAGTCATTTGGCTACCTTAAGAGAGTCATAGTTACTCCCACCATTTACCCGCTCTTGGTTGAATATCTTCACTTTGACATTCAAAGCACTGGGCAGAAATCACATTGCGTGAGCATCCGCAGGGACCATCGCAATGCTTTGTTTTACTTAGGCAGTCGGATTCCCCTTGTCTGTACTAGTTCTGAGTTGACTGTTCGACGCTCGATGATGGCCCTCGAAGGAGCCATTCCCAATCCGTCCCCTAAGCAAGACGCGACGGCCTGTTTTCACCGTGAGAGCATTTCGAGCAGTCCATCGACACCTGACTGTTTTGAGATTGGGACCCCCATTCCCAGCCCTAAGAGCCAATCCTTTTCCTGAGGTTACGAATCCATTTTTCCCACTTCCCTTGCCTACATTGTTCCATTGACCAGAGGCTGTTCACCTTGGAGACCTAATGCGGTTATGAGTACGACTGGGTATGGACAGCACTCAGTCCTCTGGATTCTCAAGGGCTTCCAAGGGCGCACCGAACACCGCGTGACGTGTGGTGTTGTTCTAGCCGCTAGACCCTACCTCTGGCTGAGCCATTTCCAGGGTGGGCAGGCCGTTAAATAGAAAAGATAACTCTTCCCGAGGCTCACAGTGACGTCTCTGGACTTCCTAATGTTACCATCAACTACCACATCCCGGTTTAGGAATTTTAACCCAATTCCCTTTCGAAGTCCGCGCACTTGATGCTATCAAATGAGCTTCCCCTGCTTCTTAGGATCGACTAACCCATGTGCAAGTGCCGTTCACATGGAACCTTTCCCTTCTTCAGCCTTCAAAGTTCTCATTTGAATATTTGCTACTACCACCAAGATCCACACCAATGGCAGCTCCACCTAGGCTCACGCCCAAGGTTTTGCAGCAACCGTCGTGCCCTCCTACTCATCGAGACATGGCAATTGCCTTGACGGCCGATATAGGTCACGCGCTTTAGCGGCATCCATTTTCAAGGCTAGTTGATTCGGTAGGTGAGTTGTTACACACTCCTTAGTGGATTTCGACTTCCATGAGCACCGTCCTACTGTCTTAATCGACCAATACCCTTTGTGGGTTCTAGGTTAGCGCACAGTTAGGCACCGTAACCTGACATCTGGTTCATCCCGCATCGCTAGTTCTACTTACCAAAAATGGCCCATTTGGGGTACCGATTCCATAACATGGCTTAACAAAGCAGTCATATTGTCCTACCTATTTAAAGTTTGAGAATAGGTCGAGGGTGTTGAGCCCCCGATGCCTCTAATCATTGGCTTTACCTGATAGAACTCGACAAAGCTCCAGCTATCCTGAGGGAAACTTCGGAGGGAACCAGCTACTAGATGGTTCGATTAGTCTTTTGCCTCTATACCCAAGTCAGATGGACGTTTTGCACGTCAGTATCGCTGAGGGCCTCCACCAAAGTTTCCTCTGGCTTCGCCCCGCTCAGGCATAGTTCACCATCTTTCGAGTCCCAACAGGCATGCTCACACTCAAGCCCTTCTTAGAAGATTAAGGTAAGTCAGTGGTGCAACCCACGAGGGGATCCCGCTAATTAGCTTCCTTACCCCTTATGAGTTTACTCACTCATTGACTCGCACACATGTCAGACTCTTTAGTCTATGTTTTAAGACGAGACAAATGAGGAGCCCGGAGGCCGATGCCTAGAGCACGCAAGTGCATAAGCACACCATAATAGTGCGCACTACCCACCATGATCATGGCAACGAAATCTCCACAAGCATATCAACAGTCGGGGCTTAGGATGCTGCCACAATCCACATTGGTCCACAACCCGAGTCAATCGGTGGACCGGCTTATCACCGTTCCACATCCGACCGAGATGCATCGCTGGCCCTCATCCGCTTCCCTCCTGACAATTTCAAGTATTCTTTGACCAACCGCCCACAAGTAAGTGCACGGGAGGCCAACATCCACCCACATAGTGTCCCACCCCCAACAATGTTTTGTGGGAGAGGGTTTAGGATGAAGGATCATGTGACACCTAGGCAGACGTACCCTCAGCATATTAGCTTCGGGTGCAACTTGTGTTCAAAGACTCGATGATTCACAAGATTCTGCAATTCACATGAAGTATCACATTTTTCTGCATTCATCATCGATGCAAGAGTCAAGATATCTGTTGCCGAGAGTCATTATGGTTAAAAAATAAACACATCCCATTGCACCGTAGACGAGGCAACAAGAGAATGTTGTTTCATTTCAATTCCTTAGTGCATGCTGCGCCCGGGTTATTGTGAAACTCATCGAAATGAGCATGCAAACAAATATGATTTCCCATTCAATAAAAAATGGGGAACACCTGCATTGCAATGTTCAAATTGACAAGGGTGAGGTGAGCATGAAGCAATCGCCACTATGTAAATAACATGTTCGCGGGTCATTCTTTGGCAAGTTTTGACAATGATCCTTCCGCAAGTTCACCAACGGAAACCTTGTTACAACTTCACCTTCCTCTAAATAATAAGGTTCAGTGGACTTCTTGCGACGTCACCGGCAGCGAACCGCCTATGTCGCTGCAATCCGAACATTTCACTCCTACCATTCAATCGTAGGAGCGACGGGCGGTGTGTACAAAGGGCAGGGACGTAGTCAACACGAGCTAATGACTCGCGCTTACTCGGAATTCCTCGTTGAAGACCAACAATTGCAATGATCTATCCCCATCACGATGAAATTTCAAAGATTACCCGGGCCTGTCGACCAAGGCTATAGACTCGTTCAATACATCAGTGTAGCGCACGTGCGGCCTAGAACATCTGAGGGCATCACAAACCTGTTATTGCCTCAAACTTCCATGGCCTAATTGGCTATAGTCCCTCTAAGAAACTAGTCATGAAGGGTCACCTCCATATAGCTAGTTAGTAGGCTGAGGTCTCATTCGTTAACGGATGAGAGAGAAGCTCTCTCCTCTCTCTAGGGAGAGGTGCTTGTCCGTGGAGTGAGAGTGTTTGATTCTTTTTGTTTCTTCTTGATTCTTGGTTACTGGACATGATTTGGGTGGGCGTGTGATTGGTCTGAGGTTTCGTTTTGCAGCTGGTCTAATCTTTGTTGATTTCTTGGCTGTTCTTGTGCCTCGGGTGTTTTCCCGCCTATGAAAAATTTGAAAAAATTTGAAAATGAGTCTCGTAGAATGCTCGATGGCTAACGATGGTGAGCTCAGGGATTTTTCCCCTACCCAAGAGCAGAAAATGGTGGAGGGTAAGATTAAGGATGCCCTAAGTTTCATCAAATTTAGGGGTGGGGACAAAGAGATTTGGAAACGAAGAGAAGATAAGGAAATACTTGAAGAGTTTGCATGACTGCAAAGTGAGGTGAAGACGAAGCTAATGTAGACAGAAGTAAATCTCTCTTTGGAGGGTCTTATGGACTTACTTCAGAGGCACCTGGGTCTCTCTGCATGTGGGTTTGGATCCTCGGGAGGGGTTGGTGGCATGACAGATTTGGTTTCAAGAACCCCGATGGTGCTTAATGAGAAAATAATGGAGGCTCTGGGTCTTGCTAATGAGAAAAGTCTGGTGAAAAAATTGCGTTGGGGTAATGAAGTGCAATTGTGGCCTGTACCCTTGAGTCTAGAGAAATCTCAAATAGAAGATGCCGTGAAGGAGGTTAGAGGTGAAAGAATGATCTCTAGAAATAACAAGAAAGTGTCGTGGTCTAAGTTGTTTGAGAACAATAAGTCACCGGAATCATGCACTCCTATCCTTGCTTTTCCTTCGGATGGCTAGGGTGCCAGATTGAAAGTCTCAGATTTGTCAAGGCCTAAGGATTCATATATGAAGTGTTTGGTGGGTTATTTTGTGGGAAAATTCCTAGGGATAACAGCACTGAATTCTATTGTGAGCTCGTGGAAGGCTCAAGTCACGTATATCAGGCATGTTGACGACTAGATTGTTTTTAAATTCCAGAATATAGAGGATATGGAAAGAATATTGCAGAAGGCACCATTTATCATCAAAGATAGGACCCTATTCATCAATAAAATGCCAAAGAACTTTCAGTTTGGTCTTGAACATAGAACTATTCTTCCAGTTTGGATCCAATTGAGGAACTTGCCATTGGAGATGTGGACTCCTTTTGCCTTGGGGAGGATCTGCTCTGAAGTGGGGAAACCTAAGTGCGCAGATAAATTGACAATGATGAAAACCAGGGTGTCTTTTGCTAGGGTGCTTGTGGAATTGGATATTGCAAAGGAGGTTAAACATTTAGTTAAAATTATCCTTCCCGATGATGGTGAGCTTAATCAGGAAGTCGTGTATGAAAATCTCCCAAAATTCTGCTCTTTCTGTAAATTTGTTGAACACCCACTGAATACGTGTGGAATTAAAAAGGCAAGTGGGGGTCATGGAGGCCATAAGGTCTGTGGAAAAAAATAATGGGGCAGAAGTGAATTTTGGTATTTCAGAGAACATGAAGGAACATAAGGAGAACAATAATGAAAAGTTGGTTGGTTTGAATGATCAGTTTGGAGTTGAGAAGGATAGGATGGCAGGTTGTGGGCACCTCTTTGATGCAGTATGTTGCAATGATGCTTCCCTCATGAGGGATCCCCAGATGAATGGCTCTTTGGCCCAAGGATATGCCCCTGATAGTGATAGGGAGGGACTGGAAAGAGTTTTATTCCTTGAAGCCATCTGTGAGAATTGCTCACCTGTGGGAGTGGATACCAGAAGCATGGAGGATTGTTCTACTAAGGGTGGTGGCTCTGATAGTTCAAAGATTCCTCTCTGTGAATAGCAGTGTATGAGGAAGGAAGGAGCTAGTGGAGAGGGCAAAGATTGTGGTCTAGGAATGGGCTCTCCCCCTGAGGAGCCAGTGATGCAGGAAAATGACCACCGAGTAGTGGTTTGTGCTCTTCAAGCTAGGGGAGGACAGATAAGAAGGGATGATAAAATGAAGAACTCTGAGCTTGGAAAGGAAATGAATGAGGGATTTACTGTGGTCAAGAGTAGGAAGAATATGAAGAGAGGGGGTGGACCATCACAACCAACTAGGAAGGGAGGGTTGAGCCCTCATCCTGCAAAATGAAGATGGCATCATGGAATATCAGGGGCCTGAATAGACCCCTGAAACAAAATGGGATTGCTAATCTCATTAAGAATAATAGTTTGGATGTTATGGGTATCTTAGAAACTAAGCTTACAGTAGAGAAGCTGCAAGCAATTAAAGAAAGGAAAGTTAGTTCATGGGAACAAGTGAACAATTTTGGGACTTATAAGGCTGGAAGAATTGCAATCTTGTGGAATCCATAGAAGGTACAGTTACAGGTGTTTAGAATGAACCCCTAAGCAATACACTGTACAATTAAATGTAGAGTAACTTCAAATGAGTTTCTAGTGAGTTTCATTTATGGTTTCAACTCACTAGTTGGCAGAAGAGATCTATGGAGAGATATTTGTTAGATTGGTGGTACACTGCCTGGCCCCTGGTTACTGTTGGGGGATTTCAACTATGTCCTCAATTTGGAGGAAAAGAAAAATGGTATCCCCCTTACAGCTTATGAGATGAATGATTTTAGGGAATGCTGCAATGAAGTTGGCCTATCTGATCTGAACTTTACTGGAAGCTGGCTCACCCGGTCCAATGTTAATGTCTGGTGCAAACTAGATAGAGCTTTGGTTAATCCGGAATGGTTGATGAAAAGCTGGCATGCTCAGATTCAATTCCAGTTTCTAGGTACCTTTTCAAACCACTCTGTATGTATGATGTCTCTGTTCGATGGGCAAGATCTAGGTAGAGTCCCCTTCAAATTCTATAACATGTGGGTTAACCATAGGGTCTTCCAGAAGATTGTCAAGGATGCCTGGAACTCCCAATATGATGGCTATAGCCAATTTTTCCTGGCAAAGAAACTACAATCCTTAAAAAAGCCATTGAAGAATCTTACTAACCTGCATTTTTCCTATATAACTGCTAGGGTAGGTAGAGCAAGTAATGAACTTTTAGAACTGCAGGAGAAACTGCATGATTTCCCTTCATGCCCTGTGTTGAAGGCAAAGTTGGTGGACAAGAGAAAGGAGGTTGAAAGACTTAAAGATGCAAATAGGGCTTTTATGGCACAGGTGGTCAAGAACAAATATCTGAAGGCTTGTGATAGGGGCACATCTTATTTTTCATGCTATACTGAAAAAGAATCATATGAGGAACCATATTACAGCTATAACAAAACATAATGGTGAATTGACTACTTTATATGACCAAGTGGCATTGGAGTTCCTTAAGTATTATGAACTGTTGTTGGGAAAGAAACAGAATTGTTCGAAATTAGATCCACAGGTGGTTGCAAAGGGCCCTGTGATTAGTGAAGAAAGGGGTAAACTCATGACTGCCCTAGTTTCAGAGCTGGAAATCAGAGAAGCTCTGTTCAGTATTGAGGACAGTAAATCTCCAGGACTAGATGGATTTTTTGCTTGCTTCTTCAAACAGGCCTGGAATATTGTTGGGGTGGAGGTTTCAAATGCAGTAAAGGAATTTTTCTCCACTGGGAGATTATTAAAGCAACTCAATCACTCCATCATTGCACTGATACCAAAAGCTACTCATGCCAGCTCTGTGGGTGATTATAGACCCATTTCCTGCTGCAATGTTATTTATAAGATTATATCCAAAATTCTTGCTGCCAGAAGTAAACCATGTCTCGAGGATCTTATTAATCCTGCTCAAGCTACATTCATTCAGAATAGGAGCATGGTTGAGAATATCTATTTGGTGCAGGAATTGATCAGAGGATATGCTAGAAAATGGGCCTCTCCGAGGTGTTTTTTGAAGGTGGATTTGAGGAAGGCTTATGATACTGTGGACTGGTATTTTCTCTTTGACCTGCTGGTGCACTTGAAGTTCCCCCCTTTGATGGTTTCATGGATCTTGGAGTGTGTATCTACCACTTCTTTCTCCATTTGCCTAAATGGGAGACTATATGGTTTCTTTAAAGGAAAACAAGGACTTAGACAAGGGGACCCTATCTCCCCTCTTCTTTTTTGTCATTTTTATGGAGTACTTGTCTAGGCTATTGAGCTCTTTGGAAGGGAATTTTTGGTTTAGCTATCACCCAAAATGTGGGGATATGGGGATAAATCATTTGATTTTTGCAGATGACCTTATGCTGTTCTCAAGGGGTGATGAAGTATCTATAAAATACTTAATGGAGTCCCTGCTGAACTTTTCCAATTGCTCTGATCTAGTTGTTAACGGCTAGAAATCTAGTCGTTATCAGGCAGGGATTAAGGGTGAAGTTCTTGGGAAGATTCTGTGCCTTACTGGTATGAGCTTGGGGGAGTATCCTTTTTGATATCTGGGTGTCCCTCTACTAGTTTCCAGATTAACTTCTGCTCACTATAACTCTCTAATTAACAGAATTTTAGACTTATTGAAGGAGTGGCCAGGTAGCACACTGTCATATGTAGGGAAGTTGGAGATTTTGAACTCAATCAGTCAAGGGGTGGAATGCTTTTGGCTTGCCATTTTTCCTATCCCCTTAAATGTGCTAAACTAGATTGTAAAGTTGTGCAGGGTTTTCTTATGGGGTGGAAGAAGGAAGCCTTTAGTGGCCTAGCAGATTGTGTGCCTTCCAAAAGATGAGGGTGGTCTTGGGGTGTTTGACTTAACCTCTTGGAACAAAGCTCTTTTGACTCGAGCTATTTGGAACGTACACTCCAAAAAGGATTCTCTCTGGACAAAATGATTACACCATTACTACCTTAATAATGACAATTTTTGGGGGGTGTCTGCAAAGAAGGAGGACTCCTAGTTGTTCAAGAAATTGTTGGAAATCAGAGATCACTTGGTGGTTAAATCTGGAAGCACATGACGGGCTGTGGAGCTGTTAGAAGAATGGGAACTGAATTCCCATGTTTGTTATGAATACTGGAGAGAAAAGAGACAGAAAATTCCATGGGCCAGGGATGTATGGTTTAATGGATCTAAGCCAAAGCATGCTTTTTGTCTTTGGTTGGCTATGAGGGGTAAACTTCCTACATGTGACCAGCTGGTGGGAGTTGATACTGATCTACTCTGCATGTTCTATATGGCTGAAACAGAATCCATGGAGCACCTCTTTTTCAAATGTAAATTCTCAAATGAGGTTTGGAAGGACATATGAAGTTGGCTAGGCCTAAAAAGGAGTATGTCAACCATCAAAGCTACAGTTAAATGGATGCATAAGGAGGCCAAGGGTACCTGCATTTAGCCCGCAGGTAAGAAAATTTCCTTGGCTGCAACTATATATTTCCTATGGAATTTCAGGAACAAAAACAGATTTGAGGGGCATGTGATTTCCCATTTGGAGCTAGTCAAAGTAATCCAAAGGCACACTTTCACGGCGGTTTTCAACAAATTTGGGTTGCCCTCAGTTGGTTGCTCCTAAGGATGCCCTTAATTTGCAAGGAGTAGCCATTATGACTCTTAGGAATTCCTATGTTTTTTGATGTAATTGTGACCTACCATAAATGGTCCTGGGTATGCTCGGATTTAGATGTACTCTTTGATATCTTTTGATATTATGTAAGTTTGTGGATCTGTGTTTCCCTTTGACTTTGCTTGGGTATGCTGAGAGTATCTTGTACATAATTACTTTGATCAATATACACTTTTACCCTTGATAAGAAAAAAAAAAAGAGCTCTCAGTCTGTCAATCCTTACTATGTCTGGACTTGGTAAGTTTCCCTATGTTGAGTCAAATTAAGCCGTAAGCTCCACTCCTGGTGGTGCCCTTCCATCAATTCCTTTAAGTTTCAGCCTTGCGACCATACTCCCCCCAGAACCCAAAAACTTTGATTTCTCATAAGGTGCCAGCGGAGTCCTATAAGCAATATCCGCTGATCCCTAGTCGGCATCGTTTATGGTTGAGACTAGGACGGTATCTGATCGTCTTCGAGCCCCCAACTTTCATTCTTGATTAATGAAAACATCCTTGAAAAATGCTTTCGCAGTTGTTTGTCTTTCATAAATCCAAGAATTTCAACTCCGACAATGAAATACGAATGCCCTCGACTGTCCCTGTTAGTCATTACTCCGATCCCGAAGGCCAACAGAATAGGACCAAAATCCTATGATGTTATCCCATGCTAATGTATCCAGAGCATAGGCTTGCTTTAAGCACTCTAATTTCTTCAAAGTAACAGCATCGGAGGCACGACCCGACCAATTAAGGCCAGGAGTGCATTGCCAAAAGAAGGGACGGGATGACCGGTGCACACCAAAAGGCGAACTGATCAACCCAACCCAAGGTCCAACTACGAGCTTTTTAACTGCAACAACTTAAATATACGCTATTGGAGCTGGAATTACCGCAGCTGCTGGCACTGGACTTGCCCTCAATTGGATCCTCGTTAAGGAATTTAGATTGTACTCATTCCAATTACTAGACTCATAGAGCCTGGTATTGTTATTCATTGTCACTACCTCCTCGTGTCATGATTGGGTAATTTGCATGCCTGCTGCCTTCCTTAGATGTGATAGCCATTTCTCAAGCTCCCTTTTCAGAATCGAACCCTAATTCTCTGTTACCCGTCACCACCATGGTAGGCCACTATCCTACTATCGAAAGTTGATAGGGAAAATATTTGAATGATGCGTCGCCGGCACCAAGGCCATGCGATCCGTCAAGCTATCATGAATCATCGGAGCAACGGGCAAAGCCCGCGTCGACCTTTTATCTAATTAAGGCATCCCTTCCAGAAGTTGGGGTTTGTTGCACGTATTAGCCCTAGAATTACAACGGTTATCCGAGTAGCAAATACCATCAAACAAACTATAACTGATTTAATAAGCCATTTGCAGTTTCACAGTCTGAATTAGTTCATACTTACACATGCACGGTGTCACAGACCCCCAAAATAGGACTCAAGTAAGGGCTATGTGGCACTCGTTGAGAGCTCTCCCTCGACAAATCAGCCAAGTCTCACACGTTCATACCTACAAGCACGAGCACTAGATGAGTCTCAATACTCAAGAAAAATAAGGAACAATGGGATATCACACGAGCAATATATTCTTATACACCGAATAAGACTATAACAATTAGAGACATAACAATTCAAGGCAACAAAACACCACAATGAAAAGGACTAGTATTATTCAACTATAAGAGAACAACCATACAAATGATAACACAGATAATCATATATTCATTCTAAATCCCTGGAGAATACAATTATAGCAGTATCTCTCTCCCCTTTTTCCCCATTACATTGTCACTCCCTAACATCCTCCCCCACTCATTTTATCGACGTCCTCATTGATGTATTGTAGAAGGCCTTCTCACTCTTCTGATGTCGAAGTTGATGTCATTGTCTTCAAATTTCTGAAATCTTCAATCTTCTGTATGGCATATTGAAGGTTTTCTGCCTTTTCCCAACTATTCTCTTCTTCTCCTAACCCCAACCACTGAACTAGAAATTGTTGTTTTTGATGACCTTCTACATTGACGACTCTGTCTACAATGATCTCCTAGACTTCTTTGTTGACAGGCTGGCTTCTGGAAATTGTTGATCTCCATTGCTTTTGTTGGTGCGGATCTGCTTCATTTATGTGGAATGGCTTTAAATTACTTACATGAAACATAGGATGGACTAGATGTTTGTGGCTTTTCATCCACTCGGGTTGCTCAAGCCGATAAGATGCATGTCCCACCTTCTCGATCAATCTGATTGGACCTTCGTAACAGCGTAACAGCATTTTATCCTTGCTGCGAAGAAAGCGAAATGTCTCCGGCGGCACTTTCACAAGAACTAGATCTCCAACTTCAAATTGTTGTGGTCGTCTCCCTTTGTCAGCCCATTTCTTCATGTGCTTCAATGCTTTTTTTAACTGAGCTCGAGTGACTTCGATGTTTTGCAACCAATTTTTAGTGAATTGGTATACTTTCGGGCAATTTCCTTTATATGGACCATCTAGAGTGTGCGGGAGAGTCGGTTGTTGACCTATCACGATCTCAAAATGGCTTTTATTAGTCGTAGAAGATTTCATGGTGTTAAAACAGAATTGTGCCATATCCAGTAAAGTAACCCAATTCTTTTGATTGGAGTTAACAAAATGTCACAAGTATTCTTCCATCATCCCATTAAAATGTTCGGTCTGACCATCTGTCTGTGGGTGATAGCGGGTGGACAGATTAAGGTTTGAACTCATCAAGCAAAAGAGTTCACCCCAAAATCCCCCCATGAATCGAACATCCCTATCACTAATTAGGCTTTTTGGAACACCCCAATATTTCACCACATGCTTGAAGAATAGCTGAGCTGTCTTCTCTGCTGAACATGGCTTCGAGATTGGTATGAAAGTAGCATACTTTTAGAACCGATCAATCACCACCAAAATTGTGTCATACTCTTCTACTTTCGGCAACGAGGAAAACGAAAGTAGCATACTTTTAGAACCGGTCAATCACCACCAAAATTGTGTCATACTCTTCTACTTTTGGCAACGAGGAAATGAAGTCCAAAGAGACACTCTCCCATGGCCTGGCAGGAACTAACAATGGCTCCAATAAACCTGAGGTCTTCTTTCATTCTACCTTGTCTTGTTGACAGATCAAGCAAGTTTTGGTATAACTCATCACATCATCTTGCGTATTCGGCCAATAGTACCCCTGTGTAATCAATGCCTGAGTTCTTCGCCATCTTGGATAACCAGCCCACAACGTATCATGGCACTCTTTTAGTAAGGTTTTCCTCAAGTTTCCAGCTTTGGGCACATAAACTCTCCTACCTTCAGTCATTATCAATCCATCTTCTACCCATAATTGTCGTGTCTTCCCTTCTTCTATTAGTTTGCTCAAGGACTGCTTCTGCTGGTCTATACTTAAATGTTCCCTAATAAGATTCTTCAAAGGTAACGCCACCCTATTAGTTGATAAATGACTGATGAGTTTCAATGCTGCCAATTCGATTTTTCTACTTAAAGCATCGGCCACTTCATTCGTTTTCCCTACTTTATATTCAAAATCAAAATTAAATTCAGCTAGTTTCTCCTTCCAATGGGCTTGTTTTGACATTAGTCCAGGTTGTGACAAAAAGTGAGTAACTGCTACATTATCGGTTTTTACCACAAATTTGGACCCCAAGAGATAGTGCCTCCACACCCGAAGACAGTGTACCACTGCGAGAAGCTCCTTTTCCTGTGCTGTATAGTTCTGTTCGACACCCGATAATTTTCTACTTTCAAAAGCAACTGGATGCCCTTCCTACAAGAGAACTCCCCCTAATGCAAAGTCTGAGGCATCTGCTTGCACTTCAAATGGCTTTGTCACAGGATCTCCTACAATCTTTCCCTTTAATTCAACAAATGTTGATTGGCACTCTTCTGTCCACCCCCATGGTACCCCCTTCTTCAGTAAATTTGTTAACGATACAACTGTTCCGGAGTACCCTTCTATAAACTTTCAATAGTAGTTAGACCCAAGAAAGATCGTTGTTCTCTAACGGATGAAGGTGCTCACCACTCATTGATGGTTCATACTTTAGCTGAATCCATCCGTATCTGGCCCTCCTTAATGATATGTCCCAAGAATTTAATATGCTTTTGAGCGAAAGTACACTTCTCCCCTTTTACATACAATTGAATTTCTTTAAGTTTTTGAAAAACCTTCCGAAGGTGATCTTTATGTTCTTCTAAGGATGCGCTGAAAAACATTATATCATCAAGGTAAACAACCACAAACTGATCAAGGTAGTCACGAAAAACCTGATTCATTAGAGAAAAAAAGGTAGCTGGTGCATTTGTCAGCCCAAAAGGCATGACCAGGAATTCAAATGCTCCATACTGGGTGACACAAGTTGTCTTCGGTTCATCTCCCTCTACAATGTGCACTTGATGATATCCCGATCTCAAGTCCAGTTTAGTGAAATATTTAGTTGTACTTAACTGGTCAAAAATATCAGCAATCTGTGGAATGGGATACTTGTTGCGAACTGTCACCTTATTAAGAGCATGATAATCTACACACAAGCGCAAACTACCATATTGTTTCTTTTGGAATAACACTGGAGCCCCAAAAGGTGCTTTTGAAGGACGAATGAACCCTGCTGCAATTAGATCATTCAGTTGCCTTCTAAGTTCAACTAACTCAGGTGGCGCCATTCGATAAAGGGCACGTGCTGGTGGCTTTACTCCTGGAAAAAGCTCAATTTTGTGGTCAATCTATCATCGAGGTGGTAAAACCCTAGGTAGCTGTTTCAGGATTACCTCCTTGAACTCTTCTAAAACTTCCTTAATCTTAACTGGATATTTTCCTATCTCTTCATCTTCTGAGACTATTGGTAAAACCATGAAAGAAGGTTCTCCCCTTTTTACTCCCTTTTTGAATTGGAGGACTGAAAGCAACTTCCTCTCATCAAAATTGTTGTAGGCTGCGGGGACCGCACAAGGTGTACTTCCCATTATCACAGGACAATCCGCAGCTGGGATCGGCATTGAGTGTGTCACTTTAAGAAAATCCATCCCCAATACCACGTCAAAATCATCGAGGGGTGCCACGGTGAAATCAACTGTTCCAAACCATGACCCCATTTGGCATGCCACTTTAGGTGCCACCCCCACCGTGGTTAACGCTTGAGAATTCATTGCTTTTAACTTGCTCACATCCTTATCTACTTGTAATTCTAACCGTTAAGCTTCAGAATCAGCAATGAAATTATGAGTGGCCCCTATATCAATCATGGCCTTAATTTTCCTTCCATTCACTAGTATATCAATGTACATTAACCCCTTCTCCTGAGACTTATTGGAAACTACTTGGCGCTCTAATGCCCGCAAAAATCTCAATGCTCCCACCATATTTTGTTGTTCTTCCGGGGTTGTTGTTGGGGTTTCTATTTCCCCTTGAAGGGCCTTTAAAGCATTCAAAGCCTTTCATTCAGGGTACTCTGCCACTCGATGCGATCCCATGCAAAAAAAAACAAGAGATTGGTCGACGCTCTCCACCCCTCGTTCGTTCGCCCCTCTACTCTTTATTCATGGGCGCTCTTTTATCTTTCCAAGAACTATTTGTCTCCCTATCCCTTCCACGATTTGTGGGCTTATACACTTTACTGGGCATGGAATCATTATTGGAGGACGTAGGGAAATTTTGCTTCCCAGAATTGTCTGAAAAATCATCCAACCGTTCGACAGCAGCAAGGGCAAAAAAGAGATCACCAGTACCTTGCCGACGCAGTTCATTCCTTGGCCATGTCTTCAAACCCCGAAGAAAATGAAATAGTTTATCTGATTCAGTCATGTCTATCCTGTCCAACATCAAGGCTTGGTATTCTCGTACATAACTTCTGATTGAGCCGGTCTTTTGCAATTCCATAACTTTGCACTTTGCTATGTACTCCACATTTTCTGGATAGAATTGGGTCTTTAACGCCTGTTTCAACCCCACCCACGTGTTAATAACACATCTATTGTGCTGAATATCATTCCATTTAGTTCTCCACCACAATTTTGCATCCCTAACTAGGTATACCATTGCCATATGTACCCGGTCCACTCCTAAATCCACTCGTGAGCACATGAAGTAGTGCTCCATATCAAATAAGAAATTTTCCAGCTCCTTTGCATCTCGTGTACCTCCAAAACTTTTAGGTTCCGCTACCTTCAATCGAAAACCCTCACTTGGATCGGCAACTAGCCTTCGAGCTATTTATGCCACTACATTCACTTTCATCGTCATCTCGTGTAAATCTCTCTGCACTTGCTCCACAGCACTTTGGACATTGCCCATCTCCTTCAAATCTTCCTTCAAAGTAGTAATAGACTCCTTAACATCTTCTGTAAGGAAATCAAAATTATCTATTAGCTCTCGTAAGGAGGCCTCAAGCTCTATTGGCTCTCCCCGTTGAGACAAAAGAGATGGCAATATGCCCTCAATATATTCCAGCCTACTTTCAAAGGCTTCCAACTACTCGATACTCTTCTAGAAGGCCTGAAGCTCTCTTGGCCTTTTCTCCAGGGATTTCACACGTGGAATGAATTTTTCAAGTTCCTCAAGTCTCTCTACAAATTTTGATACCCATAGAGATTTTCTCTAGGGTTTTCTTTAGCGGCCTCAAGTTCTATTGGCACGCCTTTCTCCTTTATCAATGTTGCCATTAACCCTTGGAGTCACCACACGTTGTCTCCAAGGTTACAAGTTTTGTCTCAAACACCTCAATGTGCTCTACTTTTCCTGACTTGTTTCTCATATTACCACTCATGGTGCTCGTACACACTATGCTCTGATACCAACTGTCACAGACCCCCAAAATGGGACTCAAGTAAGGGCCGTGTGGCACTCTTTGAGAGCTCTTCCTTGATAAGTCAGCCAAGTCTCACACATTCAAGCTTTCAAGCATGAGCACCAAATGAGTCTCAATACTCAAGAGAAACAAGGAACAATGGGATATCAAATGAGTATTATATTCGTATACACCGAATAAGACTATAACAATTAGAGACATCACAATCCAAGGCAACAAAACACCACAATGAAAAGGACTACTTGTATTATACAGCTATAAGAGAATAACCATACAAATGATAACATAGATAATCATATATTCATTCTAAATCCCTGAAGAATACAATTATAGTAGTATCTCTCTCCCCTTTTTCCCCATTACATTGTCACTCCCTAACACATGGCTTAATCTTTGAGACAAGCATATGACTACTAGCAGCATCAACCAGGTAGCATTCCTTATCGACACTGACACCGTATGAGCTTAAAAGGCAATCAAAGCAAGTGTCTTCATCGTGTACTACATCAAGTGATAAACACATGGTTAAGGGCACATTGGAGTGTACACCCCATCCCCGCACAAGGTTCTGTATCCGAGAGCACGTACAATTGAACTCGAACAAACCATGAGCATAAGACACACAAGTGAAGCATATGCATGGATCGTAGGGGTTGCTTCTAGGTTCACCATACACCCCAAAAAGAGGCATATGGAAAAATTAGAGACATCAATTGATAATTCCTTCAACTTAGGTAGGCAACACAGGAATCAATATTTTTCCCAAGGAAGCAATTCACTTGAAGCAACAATGAAAAGGAATGCATGAGTACAGTTCTCGGCATAAGCAAAGAGCCAGCAAACCCACACAAATCAATGGGCACTCACACACCATCACATACACTTGACCACAAACCCAAAAAAATGCAATGTAATTCACTAAGCAAAATGCCTTGCGCAAATATACACACATTAAGTAGGATTGTAGAAGCACCGCTAGGCGCGACAGCAACATAACCAACAAATCCTCAGAGAACATGCTTCAAGAATGAAAGAGTATATGGAATGCATGTAAACACAAATAAGATATTATTTTAGCTTTAAATGAAAGCAATCAACATCCAATGTCAACAATATAGGCATCAATGCCTATCATAATACCAATGAAATAGCTTAATTATATAAACCACTACACATCCGCACATGGCAACGAATTATTGTGTCAACAATAATCATTTGCTTAACCGCATAGCCCAACAATGGCAAATTGATTACACGCCGAAACTGCATAATTGGACGTTTAACCCGGGCTTTACGGTTTATATTTTTAATTAAATGTCCAAAATTATCCAATATTTTAATAAAGTGCCAAAATCATCATTATTGAACTTTATTGCATTATTTATGAAGTTTTGGTAATTTTTTGTCGCATGAAAATTCCCGAGAACCAAAACCGACACCTGTTCGTATTTTGTGCATAACTTTTCCGTTCAAGCTCCGATCGAGACAATTCAAATTTTTGAAGAAATAGAAAAGGATTATCTACAACTTTCATGTTTTGAGTTTTGTGAGATACGGGCTCCAGAAGAGTCAGATTTGTGACAAACAGAGAAGAAATAAAATGAGAAAATAAAAAAATATATATTTGAATGAATATTTGATGTGACCCAACCATGCATGGCCGGGTCGGGTTGGCTAAACCGGGTAGGGCTTCTTTCTTCTCTTTTTAAAGTCCTCCAGCGTAGCTCTTGGGGATCCTCTTCTCTTCCCTATTTTTCCCTTAGTTCTTCTTCTTCTTCTTATTCTGTTCTTCTTCTTCTTCTTCTACTTTGGTTTTGTTTTTTCTCTTTCAATTTATGCTTTGCTCCTTCTTTGTTTCCCTTTTCTTCTTCCCTTGCTCTTCCTTAGCTTTACCTTTCCCTGTCTCCCGAGTCTTATTCCATACCAGCAACACAACGACCTGCCCCAAGACCCTCTGCTGTGGTTCAATCTGCTGCCACAAGACCCTCTGCTGTGCTTCAGTCTGCTGCCCCAAGACCCTCTGCTGTGCTTTAATCTGTTGCCCCAAGACCCTTTGCTATGCTTCAATCTGCTGCAACCGAGCCTCTGTTTTCCCTCTGTAAATAGAAGCAACAACAGCAGCCCGAGACACTCCACAGCAGCAGCAACAACAGTCCGAGACACTCGACAGCAGACCATCCCGAGCACCACCACTCCACAGCAGACTCCTTCTCCACAGCATCCCTTGCTGCAGCATCCCGTGAGTATCCGTCAGACACACCAGCCTCTCGGCCATGCCACAATAGCTGTGACAGCCCCAGCTCCATGATTTGCTGCTGCAACCCGTGAACACCACCATAGCAGTCCTCCTCAGCCCTCTGCACAACCAGCTTCAACACCAGTAGAGGCCATTCGTTCCACCAATACCAGCAGCTACTGCTGCTCTGTTTTGCTCTCTCTCTCTCTCTCCTCTTTCTTCTTTTCTTTTCTTTCGTTTAATTTCAATTGCAAATGAATGTTTTGTTTTTTTTTTTTATTTAGTTATTTATTAAATTCTTGAAGAGTTTATTTGAATATTTGTTCAAGTGGTTTTAATTTCTTTTGAAGTTTAATTCTCTTTTTATTTACTTATCTTGTTTTTAATTCAAGTTATTATTATATTTAAATTAGTGGCTTTTTATCATTCTTTCAATTTAAATTTCGTTTTACTTCTTGAAAAATAGTAATAAAGAAAAATAAAAAAATTATAAAAAAAATAAAAAAAAAAAGTGTTCTTGTTTTGAAGTTTTTTCCAAAAATCTAGTCTTTTTGTTGAAGCTCGATTTAGTTAGGTTCCTTTTTGTTAAAGTTCATACTTTTATTTTTTGGTATCGTTCAAGCTTAGATTTTTTATGTATTTACATTTTGGTTCGGGTTCTTGATTTGTGTTAAAGTCTTGGTTTTTATTGTATGCTTTGAATCTGATTGAGTTTCCATTACATGTTTTAATTCCATGATTAATGTGACCATTTTTAATTAGAGCGTGTTTCGATGTTTCCTTAGGTAGATTAGAGTTTCCATTCTTGCATGTTTTAGTTCCATGTTTTAGGTTTCCAGTTTTTATTAACGCGTGTCCCAATGTTTCTTTAAGTAGACGTAGGGTTTCTATTCTTGTTTTCTTTTATTTAGTGCATGTTAGTTTAGAGTTTTAAATTACGTGTCATTTAATTCATCAAAAGTGAAATTGAACAATCTTGAAAAACCCCGAATCTGAACCAAGTTCAGTGCATTTTTGTTTTCGATTAGGCGAACATAAACTTAGAGATTAAAATGCATTCCCTGAGGAGACGATCTAGCCCTTGGGCTTAATATTACACGACAGAACTCCTATACTTGGGATAGCTTCCGAGCTGCTCATTTTTCGAGTGAGTCACAAATCCGAATGTTTTGTGCATGGCCACGAATGGTTGTGTCAACGCTAGGGATTTGCTTAACCACATGGCCCAACGATGATGAATCTGAATGTCAACAATGCCAACTACACATCCGCGCATGGCCACGAATAGTTTTGTCAACGATAAGCATTTGGTTAACCGCTTGGCCCAACGATGACAAATTCGAATGTCAACAATTTTCACTACACATTCGTGCATGGCCATAAAAGGTTGTCAATGATAAGCATTTGGTTAACCGCACGGTCCAATGATGACAAATCCAAATGTCAACAATTCCCACGACACATACGCACATGGCCACGAATGGTTGTCAACGATAAGCATTTGGTTAACAGTATAACCCAACAATGACAACATGAGTGTCAACGTTACCCAGAGCATGTCAACGAAGGGCCATGTGGCCAGCCCACAGTTGACAGGTGCTTGAGAACCTTCCCCCCCCCCCCCCCCCAGTAAAGAGCTTTATATGCCATTTTGGGTCTGACATAAGGAAACATCAACTTGTCCGAGTCATACTGTGGTTTTTTTAAGAAATTGTAAATATTTTTAAGAGATGTTTTCCATTATAGGAAGGGAATAACAAAGGCTACCTCCAAAAAAAATTTTGGAATTTTTCGGGTTCCGTTGTAATTATTATTAATTTTTGAATTAACAATAGGTAAAATTCAAGAAAAATAGCAAATAAATTCATAAAATTATGAATATTTTTGGAGAGGTAGAGGGTAACATTTTGACATGGTTTGTAACTTTTTTTTTTTTGGTCTTGCAATCCCATAGGTCAAGAAAAATTCCGATGAAGTTTGTGTGCATGTCACGCGGTTCGGTTCTGTTTTATAAAGGGAGAGCACAATTTTTGGAAGATGTTTCCTCTTATGAGAAGGGAACAAAGTCTACCTCCAAAAAAATTTTCTAAATTTTCCGGGCTCCGGTGTAGTTATTATTAATTTTTGAATTAAAAATTGGGAAAATTCAGGGAAAATAGTAAATAAATTCAGAAAATTATGAAAATTTTAGGGGAGGTGGACCGTTCCATTTGAAGGCCATGGTACTTGGATTTTGTGTTTTTCACTCTGTGAAGGCTAGAAACATGCCATGGAAGGTAGCGGTACATCATGGCTTCCTTCAAATGGGTTTGCTTATCCCCATGATGCTACCCAATGGCCCTGCCCACCAATTATGCCGACATGCACCCAAACAGGATGAGGGTGAACCGTGTGTTGGTACAAGAAGGCCTTAGCATGTCCCCACTAATGACGTTTGTGGGAGGAGGGCATACCCTCGTTTATGTCATGTCATGCCATGTCTTATCTTGTCCTATCATGCCATGTGGTAGCCACACATACTATGTCATGCACTAGCTCGTGCTGTGTCATGTACCTGCACACTAGACCATGCACTAACCATGTCTTGCCGTGTCATTGTCATGTCGTGTCATCTAATGCCATCTCATGTCATGTCGTATCATCTCATGTCGTGTCGTGTCATGCCGTCTCATGTCATGCTGTGTCATGTCAAGTACTAGCCACACACACTAGGCCATGTACTAACCATGTCATGCCGTGTCATGTCATGTATCAGCACACTAGGCCATGCACAAACCATGTTATGTCATGTCATGTCATGCCGTGTCATGTCATGTCGTGTCATGCCATGCCGTGTCATGCCATGTTGTGTCATGTCATGCCGTGTCATGCCATGCTTTGTCATGCCATGTCGTGTCATGCCATGTCGTGTAATGTCATGTCGTGTCATGCCATGCCGTGTCTTGCCATGCTGTGTCATGCTATGCCATGTCAGGTTAAGTACTAGCCATGCACACACACTAGGCTATGTGTCACGGACCCCCAAAATAGGACTCAAGTAAGCGCCATGTGGCTCTCATTGAGAGCTCTCCCTTGACAAATCAACCAAGTCTCACACGTTCAAGCCTACAAGCACGAGCACCAGGTGAGTCTCAATACTCAAGAAAAACAAGGAACAATGGGACATCACACGAGCAATATATTCTTATACACCAAATAAGTCTATAACAATCAGAGACATCACAATCCAAGGCAATAAAACACCACAATGAAAAGGACTACTTGTATTATTCAACTATAAGAGAATAACCATACAAACGATAACACAGATAATCATATATTCATTCTAAATCCCTGGAGAATAAAATTATAGCAGAGTATCTCTCTCCCGCTTTTCCCCATTACATTATCACTCCCTAACACCATGCACTAACCATGTCAAACCGTGTCATGTCATGTACTAGCACACTAAGCCACGCACTAACTATGTCATGTCATGTCATTCCGTCTCATGCCATGCCGTCTCATGTCATGTCATGTCGTGTCATGTTGTCTCTTGTCATGTTGTGTCATGTCAAGTACTAGCCACACACACTAGGCCATGCACTAACCATATCATGCCATCTCATGTCATGTACTAGCACACTAGGCCATGCAATAACCATGTCATGCCATGCTGTGTCATGTCATGTCATGTCATGTCTTGTCATGTCGTGTCATGTCATGTCTTGTCATGTCGTGTCATGTCAAGTACTAGCCACACACACTAGGTTATGCACTAACCATGTTATGTCACGTACCAGCACACTACGCCATGCACTAACCATGTCATGTCGTGTCATGTCATGCCGTGTCATGTCATGTCGTGTCATGCCATGTCGTGTCATGTCATAGCGTGTCATGCCATGTCGTGTCATGTCATGCCGTGTCAAGTCATGTACTAGCCACACACACACTTTCTGTGGTTTGGCCTCCCTTGTGTGTCTAACCAAGAAAAATCAATTCTTTCTTTCTATAAGGTGTGGCCTCCCTCTATGTCCCAGCGCACACTGCCCCCCTCTCTTCTTTGTGCATGGCTCCCTCCAAAGAAACCCTTCTCTTTGACTTTTTCATTCCTTTCCTTTTGTCTTTCCTTTCTTTGCTTTTCTTTGCTTTCTTTTGTCTTTCCTTTCTTTGTACCCAACGCCTCACCCTTCTGAGATGACCCGGCTGCATGGCCGGATCACATCTCATTTTTTTTTTTTTTTTTATTTCTTTTTTTTTTTCAAAGGTACACGAACAACCCTCCATCTTCAAGACCGATTTAGACCCTTCTACAGCTCTCAGATCTTAAAGCTCAAAACATGAAAGTTGTAGAGCTCTTTCTCATTTTTTCCCAAAATTTTTAATTGTCTCAATTGGAGCTCGTACGAGAAAGTTACACCCAGATTACAAAGAATTGTTGAAATAGTCCACAAAATGGCGTATGATAACTTCATGTCTGATTTAGGCCTTGATGCCACTAGTATTTTGCAAAACACAAAACACTAAAATTATAGATTGTTTTCTTATCTTTCTATGGCATCTTGAATCATCTGAATCGGAGGTTGTATGAGAGAGTTACGTACAAATTGCAAAGTACCGTCGATTTTTAGCTTCCAACAGTTGCTCTGCAATAAAAAACACCAAAATTTCATACATTACTTAATAAAACCCAAATTTTATAAATAGAACACAATGTTAGAATATTGAGAGTAATTAGGCATTTAAATACAAAATATTATTCGCAATGCATGAATTAAAGCACCTAATTACGCAATTTAAGCGCGTAATCACACCCCCCAACTAAAGTTTTGCTAGTCCCTAGCAAATAACGTGAATGCAATTTAGGGTGATGTCATACTAATTTCAATGAATAAACGCACATGCAACACAACCATACCACTTCACATACATGAATATCACCAAATTAAATAAAAGCTCATTTTTTCACACTGCATGCAACTCCGAAGTAAGTCATTCATGCAAGTCTCATCATTATATAGTCATTAAGAACAGTAAACTCACGTAAAATTTACCAGCGAGCACAATTCAGAGTTAATGTAGCCATATAAATTCAAGCATAAATAGGCAAAGTCTCGAAGCATGTGTAATGTGTGTGACTCGTTACACTCAGGATATCCGTGGACACCTAAAGAACTGTCGCTTTGACTCGGTCTGACTGGTATACCCTCATAAACACTCAAAAAGGATGGGTTCACTCATCGTATGTGAGGAGGAGTGTCATGATCAAACATCCCATATACTACAAGGAACAAACACTAAATGTATGGAGTGGACCAGTCTGAAAAGGATCCAACCTTTTTATGAGGTGTCGGGTCCTTCACCCTAGCATCTTCTCACCTACTCACCATATCCAACCAAGGCCACCCTAGATCAACTTATTCACAAACCAAGCGTGAATACATCTAAGGTATTAGGCGGGCGAAGAGTCTTCATATATGGATAACATGTGTCTTGTCCCTGACTTTTGTTGTAGTTGTGTGGAGCAGGTATTAATCTTTCACCTCTTCTAAGGTATTTCTATTTCTCTTTTTCTTTCTTCTGCTCATTTTTCAATTTCTTTGGTTAATTAGGACAATCATAACACTTCTTTTATTGTTTTCATACCACCCATGTGCATTAAGCTCGAACAAGATTCCATGAAATAAGTCTATTTCTAGGGGTGGTTCGGCCTTCACATCTTGAGTAGGCTACAAGACCTAAGTTTTTATCTCCCCACTAGATGTCACCTCTAGGCTAGCAATTCAAAAACCAAGACTAGTGTACAAAGAGTATCTAGAAAAAATAGGGAAAGTTGAGTTTCATGAACTCTGAGTTGACGTCAAAACTCAAAAGAGCGATAAATGGCTCAACAGTACCTCACAAGGTGTCAAAGTCTCCACGGGCGCTCTCTCAGTGTTCACAAGGAACCCTAAGTGCTACAAGTCACGTGAACGTGTATTTTTTTAGCCTCACGAGATACCATGTAGATACAAGAGTTTATATAGCCAAATTAACACAATTGCCCTACCAATCAACTTTCAATGAGTTACAATTCCTAGTTTAGCCATATAAATAGAAACTACACATAAATGATCCAGTGTGTACTCCTAGGTTATATGCAGGTATATGAAGGGCATGAGTAGTGTCATGCATGGCCTAATCATCCATATTCACACACTTTTTTTTTCATTGTTATTCAAAAATGAGAAAGATTGAAGAAAAGAAAGAAACTTCCCTGACTTATTGGTGAATCCGTAGAGGAATTAAGTTTTCAGCTCTGTACTCATGCCAAATAAACCTGCATCAAAAATCTAATTTATTCAAAAGTGCATAGATAAATTAATAAAGTAATAAAGATAAAAGAAATCAACAAAGGAAAAAATCCTTGGGTTGCCTCCCATAAGCACTTGTTTTAACATCTCTAGCCAGACGTTTCAGCCTTCATCAATGAGGATCTCCAAGAGGAATAAATGCACAGTTCCTCTCCATTTGTTCTCCATAATAGTGCTTCAATCTCTGACCATTCACTTTGAATATGTTCCCTGTCTTGTCCTTCAAGTCTATTGCTCCAAAAGGGAAAACTTTGTCAATTGTATAAAAACCTGTCCATCTTGACCTTAACTTACCAACGAAGAGTTTTAATCGTGAGTTGAAAAGTAGAACTTGCTGTCCTAGAGCAAACTCACGCCTGAGACTTTGCTTGTCATGCCACTTCTTCGTACGTTCTTTGTAGATTTTTGCATTTTCATAAGCATCATTCCTAAACTCATCCATCTCATTCAATTGAAGAAGTCGCTTTTCCCCTGCTGCCTTCAAATCAAAATTAAGTTTCTTTACAGCCCAATAGGCTTTATGCTCCAATTCCACCGAGAGATGGCATGCTTTTCCAAACACTAATCGGTAAGGGGACATCCCGATAGGTGTTTTAAAAGCAGTGCGATATGCCCACAAAGCATCATCAAGTTTCTTTGCCCAATCCTTTCTATTAGAGTTGACCGTCTTCTCAAGGATGTTCTTGATTTCTCGATTTGAAATTTCAACTTGGCCATTCGTTTGAGGATGGTAGCGAAGTGCTATGTTGACCATATTGGTCACACCCGGTTTTGATTATGACAAATACTCATTGTATCTAATGAGCCTTTGAGGTTTTGTGCAGGAATCAAGAATGATAAGATCAAGATGTGCACAAAACAAGAGAAGTTTGAAGACCAAATCATATTCATTGTAATATATTTATATTGGTCTATAATAGTAATTAGGGGCATTTGGTTTGTAATAAGCTCACACACATCACACATATGATTTACTACGTAAGCTCAAACCGAACCATGAATGAGAAAGGACCGTAGAAAGACCTTAGGGTGCACCTTCGGTCGACCGACACCGAACTTTTTCGGTGTTTCCAAATTGGATCCCAAGTGACCTTAGGACACACACATATGCACACATGTTTGTTAGGCACTTGAATATGACTTGCTTGGGTCAATACAGGACCGAAATGCACACTTGGTGCACTTTCGGTCGACCGGCCAAAACAGTTCATTTTTGGCCTGGTCGACCGAACCTTACCTGGGTCAACCGTTGACCTAGGTCCCGGTCGACCAAGACCATGTAGTTCATTTACTCTCGGTCGACCGAACCACTTGGGAGTCAACATTTTGACCTCCTAGTCGACCGACCATTTTTTGTACTCCAACTACCTAGTTGACCGAAGGGTCTCGGGAGGATTCCTAGCGGTCTGGTCGACCGAACCATGCAGTTCAAAAAGGCCCGGTCAACCGAACCTCGGAAAATTGGAAAATCGCCTGGCCTCGGTCGACCGACCACTCAGTTCAAAATACCCCTGGTCGACCGAGCCATTTGAGTCCTGGTTGACAGAACCATTTCTGGTCGACCGGACCTCTCAGGTTGCTCCTATTTTTACCGCGGTTAATATTTTTCTAAACAGGGTTAAAATGCCTTAAACGTCATTAAACTTTTCTAATAATACCCAATAGGTCCCCAACGGTCATATTTTCTCCCTTGCCTATATATATGAGTTCATTTGAGAAAATTAGTGTGGGATTAGTCACTTTGATTAGGGAAAATTCTTTGAAAAACCAAAACCCTATAATACTCATTTCCAAGCTCCACACACTCAATCTTACCTTCCCATATTGCCTACATCATTTGTAAGTTGGTTTTGAGTGTTTATATTTATTAGGTTTGCTCTCCCATTCATATTTGATTGATTTATTTTCATTGAGAGCTAAACCTAAGTATTCTTGGGAGACTTTGTAAATAAGTCTATCCTAAGAAGACTTTGATAGATCTTCTAAGATTTGCACCTTCATTGCAACATCTTAAGAAGATTGTATTTGTTTTTGGTTGCAAAAACATTTTCAAATATCTACTGTATTTTATCTTGAAAATATTTGATGAGATATTTGCTAATGTGATAAAATCTTTGTTGCAATATTCGCTAACTCATATATCCCTTGCTGAATACAAATATTGAATAGCCTTTTGCAAACCAAACTTATACTTTGCTAGAGCTTCATATACATATATATATTGAGAAAACTTGTTGATTGAAATATATGAAGTTTGGATAGTATCTTTGTTTGAGCACTTAGATTGAATATCCTGTGATACAAAGATCATTTAGGTTTGCACTCTCACGCACTCATTACAACGATAGTAAATCTATTCGAGAGTTGACATCTTAGACCACATTGAGCTTACAAATTATATCATAT
>NC_080417.1:65914696-65919696 GCF_029873635.1 Malania oleifera | reverse complement strand
TTCTTTGGCACAACCTGCACTGGACTTACCCATGGGCTATCTGAAATAGCATAAATAATTCCAGCATCGAGGAGTTTTAAAATTTCAGCTCTCACAACTTCCTTCATTGTTGGATTTAATCGTCTTTGGTGCTCGATTGACGATTTGTAAAGTTCCTCCATTAAAATCTTGTGCATGCAAATTGAAGGACTTATACCTTTTATGTCAGAAATAGTCCATCCCAAGGTTGTCCTATGCTCTACAATAAAAAACACCAAAATTTCATACATTACTCAATAAAACCCAAATTTTATAAATAGAACACAATGTTAGAATATTGAGAGTAATTAGGCACTTAAATACAAAATATTATTTGCAATGCATGAATTAAAGCACCTAATTACACAATTTAAGCGCGTAATCACTGTGTCATGTCATGTCATGTTGTGTCATGTCAAGTACTAGCCACACACACTAGGTCATGCACTAACCATGTCATGTCATGTACCAGCACACTAGGCCATGCACTAACCATGTCATGTCGTGTCATGTCATGCCGTGTCATGCCATACCGTGTCATGTCATGTCGTGTCATGCCATGCTATGTCAGGTCATGCCGTGTCATGCCATGTCGTGTCATGCCGTGTCATGTCATTCCGTCTCATGTCTTGCCGTGTCATGTCATGTTGTGTCGTGTCATGTCAAGTACTAGCCACACACACTAGATCGTGCACTAACCATGTTATGTCATGTACCAGCACACTAGGCCATGCACTAACCATGTCATGTCGTGTCATGTCATGCCGTGTCATGTCATGCAGTGTCATGCATTGCCATGTCATTCCATGTCGTGTCATGCCATGCCGTGTCATGTCATGCCGTGTCATGCCATGTTGTGTCACGGCATGTTGTGTCATGCCATGCCACACACACACTAGGCCATGTAGTAACCATGTTAGTCGTGTCATGTTATGTACTAGCACACTAGGCCATGCACTAACCATGTCATGTCATATCATGTCGTGTCGTGTCGTGGCACGTCGTGCCATGCCATGTCGTATCATGCCATGTCATGTCCTGTCATGTTGTGTCGTGTCATGTCATGCGGTGTCATGTCCTGCCGTGTCATGCCATGTCCTGTCATGTCATGTCATGTCATGTCATGTCATGTCATGTCATGTCATGCCATGCCCTCTCGTAACATGTCATGTTGTGTCATGTCATGCCCTCTCTTGTCATGTCATGTCGTGTCCTATCATGTCATGTCATGTCATGTCATGGCATGCCGTGTCATGCCATGTCGTGTCATGCCATGTCGTGTCATGCCATGCCGTGTCATGCCATGTCGTGTCATGCCATGCCGTGTCATGCCATGTCGTGTCATGCCATGCCGTGTCATGTCATGCCGTGTCATATCATGTCGTGTCGTGTCATGTAGTGTCATGTCATGTCATACAGTGTCTTGTCATGTCGTGTCATGTCGTATCATCTCATGTCGTGTACTAGTCACACACACTAGGCCATGCATTAACCATGACATGCCATGCCATGTCTTGTCGTGTCATGTCAAGTACTAACCACACACACTAGACCATGCACTAATCGTGCCATGTATTGTCATGTCGTGTCATGTCAAGTACTAGCCACATGCACTAGGTCATGCACTAACCATGCCATGCAGTGTCATGCCATGCATTAATCTTGAGAATCCAGCCTCCGTTTTACAAAATTAGTGCTTTATCCAATAGGCGCCTTGGTTATTTTACCGTACGTCAATGCTGACATGTCAACGGATCATGTCAATGCATGAGCCAACGATTGCAATCTGGATGTCAACACTGCACACAGCATGTCAACGCATAGCCCAACGATGGCAATTCGAATGTCAACACTGCACACAACTTGTCAACGCATGGCCCAACGATGACAAATATGGATCTCAACAATGCGTAAGGCCACGCGTGGTTTAGTTTCACTGTGCACTATACCCAACGATGACAAATCCGAATGTCGATGCAAGCCAACGCATGTCACCTCATGGCCCAAAGATGAAAAATTCAAATCTCAATAGTGTGGAATGCCACGAGTGGTTTAGTGCCACCGTGCACTATGCCCAATGATGACAATAGGAATGTCAACACTGCACACAACATGTCAACGCATATCACCACATGGCCATGTAGGAATGCCAACACTACACATAGCAGACAGCGCATCACCACACATGTACTCTCGATACCATTCTTTTATACTTGGTACACTTGAGCATTATGTGCTCTCATTTAAGTTTCAAACCTCTAGCCATTTTTGCTTGAATTGGGGAGGGACGAATCGAAGCGACATAGGGCTAAATCTCAGTGGATCGTGGCAACAAGACCACTCTGCCACTTACAATACCCCATCGCATATTTAAGTCATCTGCAAAGGATTCTACCCATTGCTTGATAGAATATTTACTTCAAGGAAGCCTACACGACTCATCTGCCGCGAGGTCTTGACCTTCGACACGTGCCTTTGGGGGCTATGAGGCCCAGATGGAGAGTACTAGTGCAAAAGGAAAATCCCAAAATAGTAAAGGAGAAGGGGATGGATTCACAGAGGTTAAAAGCAAGAAAGGTTCAAAAAAAGGAATGAAGCAAGCTTAACAAGCTAGAAGGGGGGGGGGGTGCTAGGCCCCTATCCAAATCAATGAAGATATCAGCTTGGAATATCATGGGCTTAAATAGGCCCCTGACGCAGAATGGGATTAGAAATCTCATTAAGGAAAATAAATTGTATATGGTTGGTGTTCTGGAGACAAAACTTACTACACAAAAGCTTGAAAAAATTATGAATAGGAAAGTCAAAGACTGGGTGCAGGTTAATAATTTTGAGGTGTACAAAGGTGGCCGGATTGTGGTGATGTGGAATCCTCAGTTGGTCAAGGTGATTACTTACTGGCTGAATCCACAGGCAATACACTACAGGATCAAATGTCAGATTACATCAAATGAATTCATAGTTAGCTTTATCTATGGATTCAACTCTCTAGTGAAAAGGAGAGAATTATGGAGAGATCTAGTTCATTTTGGAAATGTTGCTCCAGGGCCATGGCTACTGTTAGGTGACTTCAACTGTGTTATATGCCCTGAGGAAAAGAGAAATGGTATCCCTCCCTTAGAATATGAGATTAAGGATTTAAGAGACTGCTTCAATGAAGTAGGCTTATGTGACTTAAAATCTATTGGAAATTCGCTTACATGGACAAATGGCAGAGTTTGGTGTAAGCTTTGATAGAGTGGTGGTGAATCAGGATTGGATGGATAATTCTTGGAATACACTTGTAGATTTCTTGTTGCCAGGAGTGCTATCAGATCATTCAGTAAGTAGGGTATCCCTGTTTAAAGAAGGACCTGGGGAAAATCTTTCAAATACTTCAACATGTGGAGCAACCATGAAAATTTCCAGAAACTATTGTGCTGGCATGGTTAAGGGAGGTTGAAGGCTATTATCAATACAAATTGGTAAAGAAATTACATATTCTGAAAAAACCTTTGAAAGCTCTTAATAAGCTCCATTTTTCCTATATTACTTCAAGAGCTGGAAGAGCTAGTGAGGAATTGAAAGAGATTTGAGATAGATTACAAAATGAGCCAACTAGTTCTAAGCTGCAAAGAGATCTGGTGGAGAAAAAGAAGGAAGCAGAGATGCTTGAAGAAGCAAATAGGCAGTTCCTAGCTCAGGTGGCAAAGTGTAATTATTTGAAGAATTGTGATAGGGGCTGTGCTTACTTCCATGCTATACTGAAAAGGAGTGCTAGGAATCATATAGCAACAATCACCAAACAGAATGGGGAGGTCACTAAATCGTATGAAGAAAGTGGCTAATGAATTTGTTGATTACTATAAGAAGCTTCTGGGGGAGGAGCAGAGATGTACCAGAATAGATGGGCAGGTAATTCTGAGAGGCCCAGTGTTGAAAGAAGAAAAAGGGACACAGATGATGGTGCCTATAACAGATGATAAAGTGAAGAATGCACTTTTTAGTATTGATGAAAGAAAATCTCCAGGACCTGATGGATTCACATCTGGTTTCTTCAAGAAAGCATGGGGCACAGTGGGTAGAGAAGTGGTCAAGGCAGTGAAGAAATTCTTCACAACTGGGAAGTTACTAAAGCAACTCAACCACACAAATATTGCCCTAATACCCAAGTCAAGTCATGCTAGCAATGTGAATGACTACAGACCCATTTCCTGTTGTAATGTGATCTACAAAATCATCTCCAAGATAATATCAGAAAGAATAAAGCCCTGTTTGGAGGATTTGATCAACCCAGCACAGGCTGCTTTTGTCAAAAATAGAAGCATGGTAGAGAATATGTACTTGGTACAGGAGCTGGTTAGAGGCTAAGCAAGGAAGCGAGTATTCCCTAGATGCTTAATGAAAATTGATCTTAGGAAAGCCTATGATACACTGGACTGGTCTTTCCTCGAGAGCATGCTAACACAATTGAATTTTCCCTCAAGAGTGGTTGGTTGGATAATGGAATGTGTGAACTCCACTTCATTTTCCATCTCTATCAATGGCAGGCTATTTGGCTATTTCAAAGGGAGAAAGGGGCTGAGGCAGGGTGATCCCCTGTCACCCCTACTCTTTTTCATTGGCCTAGAATACTTGTCAAGGAAATTAAAGTCACTTGAAGGAAAGATCCACTTGAAATTTCACACAAAATGTGAGGAATTGAAAATATCCCACTTGATATTTGCGGATGACCTAATGTTATTTGCTTGGGGGGACTCTATCTCTGTTAAATTGCTAATGGACCGCCTGACAGCTTTCTATAATTGCTCAGGGCTATCTACGAACAACCAAAAGTCAAGTTTGTATCAGACATGGATTAAACAACAGGATCTGGAGAAGATATTGAGCCTAACAGGTTTCAAACTTGGTGAGTTCCCCTTTAGATACCTGGGAATCCCTCTGCTGGCGTCCAGATTAAACTTTGTCCACTACAGTCTAGTGGCGAATAAAATAGCAAATTT
>NC_080417.1:65902196-65909696 GCF_029873635.1 Malania oleifera | reverse complement strand
CTTTCTTATCCCCAAGATGCTACCAAATGGACCCGCCCACCGATTATGCCAACATGCACCCGAACGGGATGAGGGTGAACTGTGTGTTGGTACAAGAAGGCCTTCGCATGCTCCCACTAATGATGTTTGTGGGAGGAGGGCAAACCCTCATTTATATCATGTCATGTCATGCTATGTCCTATCCTATCCTATCATGTCATGTGGTAGCCACACATACTATGTCATGCACTAGCTCGTGCCGTGTCATGTACCAGCACACTAGGCCATGCACTGACTCACTCGAAAAAATGAGCAGCTCGAAAGCTATCCTAAGTATTGGAGTTACGTCTTGTAATATTAAACCCAAGGGCTAGATCGTCTCCTCAGGGGATGCGTTTTAATCTTAGATTTTACGTTCTTCCAATCAAAATTAAAAATGCACTGAACTCAATTCAGATTCGGGTTTTCTAGATGGTTCAATTTCACTTTTGACAAATTAAATGACACGCAATTTAAAACCCTAAACTAACATGCACTAAATAAAAGAAAACAAGAATAGAAACCCTAGTTTACTTAAAGAAACATTGGATCATACTAACTAAAAATGGAAACTTTAAACATGGAATTAAAATAATAATAATGAAAACCCTAGTCTACTTAAGGAAACACTGGGACACGCGTTAATTAAAAATGGCAACCTAGAACATGGAATTAAAAACACACAATAGAAACTAAACTAGACACATACTAAAAAAAACCGAACCTACTAAAAATCGAACCTTTAGCACAATTAAGAGATCAAATCAAGACTCACAATTTAAATGCAAACATGAATTCAAAGGAAATTTAAAAAAACGTAAACAATAACGGAACAAAATAAAAACACAACCTTTACTAATCATAGACCCTAACTAAATCGAATTTCGACAAAAAAAAAAATCTGAATTTAATTAAGAATGCTAAATTAAAATAACTATCAATTAGATAAACAAAGAGATTGATTTAACAATAATGAAATACCCAACATTACTCAACTTAAACAAAAAGAAAGAAAACTCCAATAACGTTAAAAAAAAAACTAAACTTTCTTCAATATTCCAAGATTCAAAGAAAAGTAAATAAAAGAAAGAAAGAAAGGAAAAGAAAGAGAGAGAAACAAATCCACGGAGCCGTGAAGTTGCTGCTGTGCTGGAGAAGTTGCTGCAGCGCTTTGGTGGTCCTGCTATGGAGTCGGCTAGTGTTCTGCTGTGCTTGGGGACTGCTGAAGATGGTGGAGGAGGCTGGCCATACTGCAAGAGGGCAGAGGAGGCCAAGAGAAACAGAGGAAAGGGGGAGAGTGAGGGAGGAAAGACAAAGGGAAGGAAGAGAGACAAGGGGAGAGAAACAGAATTGAAAAGAACAAAAAAAAAACAAACTAAAGAAGAAGAAGAAGAAGAAGAAGGAAAAGAGGAGAATAGGGAGCCATGGGGGCTGCCTCTGCAGGAAGAGAAAGAGAAGGGTTAAATAGGATAGGGGGGAAAGCCCTAGACCCGAATAGGAAACCCAAATTGCTATATTTTTTCATTTTTTTCATTCTCTGTTCATTGTAAATTTTTCTCTTATGGAGCCTATATCTCACAAAACTCAAAACATGAAAGTTGTAGATAATCCTTTTCTCTTTCTCTAGAAATTTGAATCGTCTCAATCGGAACTTGGATGGAAAAGTTATGTACAAAATACGAACAGGTGTCGGTTTTGATTCCCGGGAATTTTCCTGCGACAAAAAATTACCAAATTCTCATAAATAGTGCAATAAAATTGAAGAATGATGATTTTGACACTTTATTAAAATATTGAATAAATTTGGACATTTAATTAAAAATATAAACGGTAAAGCCTGGGTTAAGCGTCCAATTACGCAGTTTCGGCGCGTAATCACACCCCCCAACTAACATTTTTCTAGTCTCTAGCAAATGACGTGAATGAATCTCAGGGTTGTATCTACAACTATAAACTCCGGTGATCATGAAATCAATGCATATGTAACATAACTATACCACTTCACATACAAGAACATAACTGAATTTCACACAAGCTCGTTCATATTCAATGCACACGACTCCAAAACACGTCACCCATGCAAGTTTCATCGTTTATATGTCATTTAAGAGCATTATACTCACATGAAGTTAATCAGTGGCACATTTAGAGTTAATGCAATCATATAAGTTCGAGTATAAACAGGTAGACTCTTGAGGTGTGTGTAATGTGTGTGACTCAGTACACCTAGGATGCCAGTGGATACCTACAGAACGGTCGCTTTGACTCGGCCTAATTGGTATACCCTCAAGAACACTCAAAGAAAATGGGTTCACTCATCATATGTGAGGAGGAGTGTCGCGATCAAACCTCCCACATATTAAAAGGAACAACGCTAAGTATATGGAGTAGACTAGTCTGGAAAGGATCTAGCCTATCTATGAGGTGTCGAGTCCTTCACCCTAGCATCTTCTCACCTACTCGCCATATCCAACCGAGACCACCCTAGATCAACTTACTTACAAACTTGTCGTGAATACATATGAGGCATTAACCGGTTGAAGCATCTTCATATGTGGAAAATATGTGTCGTCCTTGACTTTTTGTGATATGTATTTGGGTCGGCATTGACTTTTCATTTCATGCGCATGTGTATTGCTTATTCTTTTTTTTTTTTTCTACTCATTCTTCATTTTCTGTCTTTTCTTGATCAATAAGGACAATATAACACTTCTTTTGTAATCTTCATACCATCAATGGGAATTGAGCTCGAATAGAAGTTCATGAATTAAGTCTATCTCTAGGGGTGGCTCAGCCTTCACATCTTGAGTAGGCTACAGGACCTAAGTTTCTATCTCCCCACTAGGTGTCACTTCTAGGCTAGCAAATTAAAAAAAAAAAAAAAAAAAGGACTAGAGTACAAAGGAATCATCCAGAAAAAAGAAAATTGAGTTCCATGAACTCTGATTTGATATTAACGCTCAAAAGGATGATAAATAGCTCAAGGATATCTCACAAGGTGTCATAGTCTCCACGGGTGCTCTCTCAGTGCTCACAGGAAACCCTAAGTGCAATGAATCACGTGAATGTGTTTATTTAGTCTCGTGAGATGCATGCAGATACAGGAAATTATATAATCAAATTAACACGAATGTACTACCAATCGATTCTTCATGGAGTCATAAGATCATATAAAGAGAAAACTATGCATGATTGACTTAAGTGTGTCATTCATAAGTTATATGCAAGTATGCGAAAGGTATGAGTCAGTGTTAAGCATGGCATAATGCAATGTAATCCTTCAGTACTCCTCCTTTCTTTCTCTCCTTCTTTTTGATTTTTTTTTTGTTTTGTTTTTTTTTTAAAAACCCGGTACGTGTACGTGCACAGTGTCATATGCAAATGCTCATCCCCCCCAACTAAAGTGGAACATTGTCCTCAATATGAAAGCAAAGGGCTAGAAACTTGACTCACTCGAAAAATGAGCAGCTCGAAAGCTATCCCAAGTATAGGAGTTACGTCTTGTAATATTAAACCCAAGGGCTAGATCGTCTCCTTAGGGAATGCGTTTTAATCTTAGATTTTACGTTCTTCCAATCAAAATTAAAAATGCACTGAACTCAATTCAGATTCGGGTTTTTCTAAATGGTTCAATTTCACTTTTGACAAATTAAATGACACGCAATTTAAAACCCTAAACTAACATGCACTAAATAAAAGAAAACAAGAATAGAAACCCTAGTTTACTTAGAGAAACATTGGATCATACTAACTAAAAATGGAAACTTTAAACATGGAATTAAAATAATAATAATGAAAACCCTAGTCTACTTAAGGAAATACTGGGACACGCGTTAATTAAAAATGGCAACCTAGAACATGGAATTAAAAACACACAATAGAAACTAAACTAGACACATACTAAAAAAAACCGAACCTACTAAAAATCGAACCTTTAGCACAATTAAGAGATCAAATCAAGACTCACAATTTAAATGCAAACATGAATTCAACGGAAATTTAAAAAAACGTAAACAATAACGGAACACAATAAAAACACAACCTTTACTAATCATAGACCCTAACTAAATTGAATTTCGACAAAAAAAAATATCTGAATTTAATTAAGAATGCTAAATTAAAATAACTATCAATTAGATAAACAAAGAGATTAATTTAACAATAATGAAATACCCAACATTACTCAACTTAAACAAAAAGAAAGAAAACTCCAATAACGTTAAAAAAAAAACTAAACTTTCTTCAATATTCCAAGATTCAAAGAAAAGTAAATAAAAGAAAGAAAGAAAGGAAAAGAAAGAGAGAGAAACAAATCCACGGAGCCGTGAAGTTGCTGCTGTGCTGGAGAAGTTGCTGCAGCGCTTTGGTGGTCCTACTATGGAGTCGGCTAGTGTTCTGCTGTGCTTGGGGACTGCTGAAGATGGTGGAGGAGGCTGGCCATACTGCAAGAGGGCAGAGGAGGCCAAGAGAAACAGAGGAAAGGGGGAGAGTGAGGGAGGAAAGATAAAGGGAAGGAAGAGAGACAAGGGGAGAGAAATAGAATTGAAAAGAACCAAAAAAAAAAAACAAACTAAAGAAGAAGAAGAAGAAGAAGAAGAAGGAAAAGAGGAGAATAGGGAGCCATGGGGGCTGCCTCTGCAGGAAGAGAAAGAGAAGGGTTAAATAGGATAGGGGGGAAAGCCCTAGACCCGAATAGGAAACCCAAATTGCTATATTTTTTCATTTTTTTCATTCTCCGTTCATTGTAAATTTTTCTCTTATGGAGCCTATATCTCACAAAACTCAAAACACAAAAGTTGTAGATAATTCTTTTCTCTTTCTCTAGAAATTTGAATTGTCTCAATCGGAGCTTGGATGGAAAAGTTATGTACAAAATACGAACAGGTGTTGGTTTTTATTCCCGGGAATTTTCCTGTGACAAAAAATTACCAAATTCTCATAAATAGTGCAATAAAATTCAAGAATGATGATTTTGACACTTTATTAAAATATTGAATAAATTTGGACATTTAATTAAAAATATAAACGGTAAAGCCCGGGTTAAGCGTCCAATTACGCAGTTTCGGCGCGTAATCATGCACTAATCATGTCATGTCGTGTCATGTCATGCTGTGTCATGTCATGCCGTGTCATGTCATGCCGTCTCATGTCATACCTTGTCGTGTCATGCCGTCTCATGTCATGCTATTTTATGTCAAGTACTAGCCACACACACTAGGCCATGCACTAACCATTTCATGCCGTGTCATGTCATGTACCAACCCACTAGGCCATGTACTAACCATGTCAAGCCGTGTCATGTCATGTACCAGCACACTAGGCCATGCACTAAACATGTCATGTCATGTCATGCCATGCCGTGTCATGGCATATCGTGTCATCGTATGACGTGTCATGTCATGCTGTGTCATGTCAAGTACTAGCCACACACACACACACTAGGCCATGTAATAACCATGTCAAGTCGTGTCATGTCATGTACTAACACACTATGCCATGCACTAACCATGTCACATCATGCCGTGTCATTTTATGTCGTGTCATGTCACGCCGTGTCATGCCACGCCGTGTTATGTCATGCCGTGTCATGTCAAGTACTAGCCACACACACTAGGCCATGCACTAACCATGTCATGCTGTGTCATGTCATGTACCAGCACACTAGGTCATACACTAACCATGTTATGCCATGCCGTGCCATGTCATGCCGTGTCATGTCATGTCGTCTCATGTCATGTCGTGTCATGTCATGTACCAGCACAATAGGCCATGCACTAACCATGTCATGTCATGTCGCGTCATGTCATGTCGTGTCATGTCATGTCATGTACTAGCTACACATACTAGGCTATGCACTAACCATGTCACGCCGTGTCATGTACCAGAAATCTAGGCCATGCACTAACGATGCCATATCGTGTCATGTAATGTCGTGTCATGTCATGTACCAGCACACTTGGCTATTCACTAACCATGTCATGTCGTGTCATGTCATGCCATGTCATGGCATGTCGTGTCATGCCATGTCATGGCATGTCGTGTCATGCCATGTCATGGCATGTCGTGTCATGCCATGTCATGGCATGTCGTGTCATGTTATCTCATGTCATGTCGTCTCATGTCATGTCTTATCTGGCATGTCGTGTCACTCCATGTTGTGTCCTGGCATGCCATGTCATGCCATGCCGTGTCATGTCATGCCTTGTCATGTCATGCCCTCTTATATCATGTCATGTCGTGTCATGTCATGCCGTCTCATGTTATGCCACGTCGTGTCATGCCATGTTGTTTCATGTCATGTCATGCCATGTCATGTCATATACCAACACACTAGGTAATACACTAACCATGTCTTGTCATGCCATGTCATGTCGTCTCATGTCTTGTCATGCGCATGCCATGTCATGCCATATCATCTTATGTCATGTACTAGCCACACACACTAGGTCATGCACTAACCATGCCATATCGTGTAATATCATGTCGTGTCGTGTCATGTCATGTTGTATCATGTCATGCCGTGTCATGTTGTATCATCTCATGTCGTGTACTAGCCATGCACTAACCATGCCATGTCGTGTCATACTATATACCAGCACACTATGCCATGCACTAACCATGTCATGCCGTGTCATGTCGTATCATCTTATCTTATGTCATGTACTAGCCACAAACACTAGGCCATACACTAACCATGCCATAACGTGTCATGCCATGCCGTGTCATGTCATGCCGTGTCATGTCATGCCATGTCATGTCATGCCGTGTCATGTCGTATCATCTCATCTCATGTTATGTCATATTATCTTATCTCATGTCATGTACTAGCCACACACACTAGGCCGTGCACTAACCATGACATGTTGTGCCATGTTATGCCATGTCATGTTGAGTACTAGCCACACACACTAGACCATGCACTAACCATGCCATGCCATGCCGTGTCGTGTCATGTCAAGTACAAGCCACGCACACTAGGCCATGCACTAACCATGCCATACAGTGTCATGCCATGCATTAATCATGAGAATCCAGCCTCCATTTTACAAAATTAGTGCTTTATCCAATAGGCGCCTTGGTTATGTTAATGTACTTCAACGTTGACATGTCAACGCATCATGTCAATGCATGGGCCAACGATTGCAATCTGAATGTCGACACTGCACATAGTATGTCAATGCATAGCCCAACGATGGCAATCTGAATGTCGACACTATATACAGCTTGTCAACGCATGGCCCAACGATGACAAATATGGATCTCAACAATGCGTAAGGCCATGCGTGGTTTAGTGTCATCGTGCACTATGCGCAATGATGACCAATCCGAATGTCGATGGATGCCAACGCATGTCACCACATGGCCCAAAGATGACAAATTCGAATCTCAATAATGTGGAAGGCCACAAGTGGTTTAGTGTCACCGTGCACTATGCCCAACGATAACAATCTAAATTTCAACACTGCACATAGTATGTCAACG
>NC_080417.1:65799696-65899696 GCF_029873635.1 Malania oleifera | reverse complement strand
GTTTGAGAATAGGTTGAGGACGTTGCACCCCCGATGCCTCTAATCATTCGCTTTACCTAATAGAACTCAACAAAGCTCTAGCTATCCCGAGGGAAACTTCGGAGGGAACCAGCTACTAGATGGTTCGATTAATCTCTCGGCCATATACCGAAGTCAAACGAACGATTTACACGTCAGTATTGCCATGGGCCTCCACCGAAGTTTCCCCTGGCTTTGCCCCACTCAGGCATAGTTCACCATCTTTTGGGTCCCGACAGGCATGCTCACACTCAAAGCCTTCTCAGAAGATTAAGGTCGGTTAGTGGTGCAACCCACAAGGGGATCCTACCTATTAGCTTCCTTATGCCTTACGAGTTTACTCACTTATTGACTCGCACACATGTCAGACTCCTTGGTCTATGTTTCAAGACGAGTCGAATTAGGAGCCCGCAAGCTGATGCCCGGAGCACGCAAGTGCATAAGCACACCATAACTGCACGCACTACCCACCACAATCATAGCAACGACATCTCCATAAGCATATTAACAGCGTGGGCTTAGAATGCTGCCACAATCCGCATTGGTCCACATCCCGAGTCGATCAGTGGACCGGCTTTTCACCGTTCCACATTCGACTGAGATACATCACTGACCCTCATCCGCTTCCCTCCTGACAATTTCAAGGACTCTTTGACTCTCTTTTCAAATTCCTTTTCATCTTTCTTTCACAGTACTTGTTTGTTATTGGTCTCTCGCCAATATTTAGCCTTGGATGGAATTTACCACTTAATTAGGGCTGCATTCCCAAACAACCCGACTAGCCGACAGCGCCTCGTAATGCAACAGGGTCCAAGCACGACGGGGCTCTCACCCTCTCCGGCGCCCCCTTCCAGGGGACTTGGGCTCGGTCCGTCACTGAGGACACTTCTATAGACTACAATTCGAACAACATTGTTGTCCGATTCTCAAGCTAGGCTCTTCCCAGTTCACTCACCGTTACTAAGAGAATCCTTGTAAGTTTCTTTTCCTCTGCTTATTGATATGCTTAAACTCAATGGGTAGCCCCACCTGACATGGGGTCGCAATAGAGTATTGTCCTTTATAAACAAATACTAAAGGGTTGAGTGAGATCCTTATGTCAATGCAACTCAAACGATGGAGCATGACATAATGAAAGGGTCTAACAACCACCAATCGCCATTTTGTGTGTCGTCTAAGACCTTGTATTTTCAACCAACCGCCCACAACTAAGTGCACGGGAGGCCAACATCCACCCACATAGTATCCCACCCCCAACAATGTTTTGTGCGAGAGGGTTTAAGGTGACGGATCATGTGACACCCAGGCATACGTACCCTCAACCTAATGGCTTCGGGTGCAACTTGCATTCAAAGACTCGATGATTCACGGGATTCTGCAATTCACACCAAGTATCGCATTTTGCTGCATTCTTCATTGATGCAAGAGTCGAGATATCCATTGCCGAGAGTCATTATGGTTCAAAAATAAACACATTTGATTGCACCGTAGACAAGGCAACAAGAGAATGTTCTTTCATTTCAATTCCTTGGCACATGCCGCGCCTGGGTTATTCTGAAACTCATCGAAATGAGCATGCAAACAAACTTGATTTCCCATTCAATAAAAAATGGGGAACACTTGCGTTGCAATGTTCAAATCAACAAAGGTGAGGTGAGCATGAAGCAATCACCACTATGTAAATAACATGTTCGCGGGTCATTCTTTGGCAAGTTTTGATAATGATCCTTCCGCAGGTTCACCTATGGAAACCTTATTACGACTTCGCCTTCCTCTAAATTATAAAGTTCAGTGGACTTCTTGCGACGTCACCTGCAGCGAACTAGCCACTTCGCTGCAATCCGAACACTTCATTGGACCACTCAATCGGTAGGAGCGACGGGCGGTGTGTACAAAGGGCAAGGACGTAGTAAACGTGAGCTGATGAATCGCGCTTACTAGGAATTCCTCGTTGAAGACCAACAATTGCAATGATCTATCCCCATCACGATGAAATTTTAAAGATTACCCGAGCCTATCGGCCAAGTTTATAGACTCATTGAATACATCAGTGTAGCGCGCGTGCTGCCCAGAACATCTAAGGGCATCACAGACCTATTATTGCCTCAAACTTCCGTGGCCTAATTGGCCATAGTCCCTCTAAGAAGCTAACCATGAAGGGTCACCTCCACATAGCTAGTTAGCAAGCCGAGGTCTCGTTCGTTAACGGAATTAACCAGACAAATCGCTCCACCAACTAAGAAAGGTCATGCACCACCACCCATAGAATCAAGAAAGAACTCTCAATGGCTAGTAAGGTTAAAGATGTAAATTCAGATTTACCTGCCCTCCTAGTGTGAATGGAGCAGTGGCTGGCTCTGATATACTAGGGTCTTCTGCGTGTACTACTCAGAATACTCCTCCTCCTATTGTCAGTATGACTGTTGATAAGGGCAAATCAATGTTGGAGGTACCTGAGACATCTAAGAAAGGTGATTAGTCTTTGGGTGCTGATCCTTTTGGGGATTCTCATATGAATGATCTTGTTGAGATGAGGTTGGCCCCTGGTACTCCTCAAGGGGATGCGACTAGTGTGAAAGTTCCTGACCTTCATAATGGTTATGGCTCTTCTGTCCCTCAAGATTATAATGAAGACATCCCTTATTCCTATGGGGATAATATCGAGCATCCTTAGTTGGATCTGGTTAAGGAGAATGGTCCTGAGATAAATAAGGGTGACTCCTACCCCCTGGTGAATGCAGTGCATCAGGAATGCCAGACAATCTCTGATGGTCTTCAAGATAACTTAGAGGTTGTTTGTGCTCTACGAGCTACTGGGGCTCCCAAAAGAAACACCCCTTTGGGGAAACCAAGACATGTCCCCAAGGACCCTAATGATGGATTTACAGTAGTTAGAAGTAGGAAAGCATCGAAGAGGGGGGGTGCTGTATTCCAACATAACAGGAAGGGGGGTACACTCCCCCATTCTGGAAAATGAAGATTGCTACTTGGAACATCAGGGGCTTAAACAAACCCTTGAAGCAAAATGGGATCTCGGATCTCATTAGGAAGAATAAGCTTGATATGCTTGGTATCTTAGAAACAAAAATGTCCTTGGATAAACTTAAATCAATGATGCAGAGAAAGTTCAGTAATTAGGAACAGTTCAAAAAATTTAATCTTCATGATGTAGGAAGAATTGTGATCCTTTGGGATCCACTAAAAGTCCTTATTCAATTTCTCCACTCTAGCCCCCAGGCTATCCACTGCATTGTTAAATGCTTGGTTACTTCAAACATTTTCCTTTGCAGCTTTATATATGGATTCAATTCCTTAGTTTCCAAAAGAGCCCTTTGGTTGGATCTTATGCAGACTGGCTTATCCTCTTCTCTTCCTTGGATGCTGCTTGGTGATTTTAACTCTATTCTTAAACCTGAGGAAAGAAGGAATGGGCTCCCAGTGACTGTCTATGAAACAAAGGATATAAATGATTACTTTAATGAAGTAGGCTTATCTGACCTGAATTCTTCTGGTTGCCTACTTGCATGGTCTAATGGGAATGTCTGGAGCAAGTTGGATAGGGTTGTGGCTAATCAGAGGTGGTTTGGTATTAGTTGGTTTTCCTAAGCAATTTTCCAATTCCCTGGAATTTTGTTTGACCATTTGGTTTGTGTAGTAAATTTATTTGCTGGCCAAGATCTGGGTAAAGCTCCATTTAAATACTTCAACATGTGGTCTACACATTCTGAGTTCAAGAGAATTCTAAATGATGTCTGGCAAAGTGAATTTGAGGGTAAGCTTTCTTCTGTAAAAAGCTTCAGACCCTAAAAAAACCATTGAGACTTATGAACTCCTCTAACTTATCACATATTTCATCTAGAGCTAAGGCTGCTATTTCTGAAGTTAAGGATCTTCAACAACTTTTACATGACAACCCCTCTTGTCATTCCCTGCAGGAGGACCTGAAATCTAAGAAATTAAAAGCCTTGAGGCTTGAGGAAGTCAACAGATTATATCTGGCTCAGTTGTCTAAAAGAAAATTCTTGAAGTTCTGTGACAGGGGCTCTTCTTTCTTCCACAGTTTGCTTTGAAGAAATAGAACTAGGAATCACATTACTTCCATTATTTTTCAAAATGGGAACCTATCTGAATCATATGATTAGGTTGCTCAAGAATTTGTTAGCTATTACAAACAGTTATTGGGCACTGCTGGCTGTAACTCTATGGTGGATTCTCACATCCTGGCCAGAGGTCCTGCATTGAATGAGGAGAAAAGAAATACTATGATGGCTCCCATATCAGATGTGGAAATAAAGTTTGCTTTATTCAGGATTAGAGATAACAAAGCCCCAGGCCTTGATGGGTTCTCAGCTAGTTTCTTCAAAAGTGCATGGGACATTATAGGCAATGATTTCATTTTGACTATGAAGGAATTCTTCAAGAATGGGAGGTTGGTAAAATAGTTAAACCATACAACTATTGCACTTATTCCTAAATTCATCCATTCCAACTCAGTAAATGATTTCAAATCGATTGCTTGCTGTAATGTGATCTACAAAGTCATATCCAAGATTATAGCTGAAAGAATAAAGCTAGTTCTGGGTGACTTAATTAATCCTGCACAAGCTGCTTTCATTAAGGGAAGAAGTATGGTTGAAAACATCTATATGGTGCAGGAATTAGTTAGAGGGTACGCAAGAAAGAGGATTTCCCCTCGATGTTTGTTGAAAATTGACCTTAAGAAAGCTTATGATTCTGTGGCTTGGCCTTTCCTCAAAGAGATGCTTATCCACTTAAATTTCCCAGCTGAGATGATTTCATGGATTATGGAATCTGTCACTACCACTTCCTACTCTATATCACTTAATGGTAGATTATTTGGTTTCTTCAAAGGTTGCAAGGGTTTGCGGTAGGGTGACCCTGTTTCCCCATTGCTCTTTGTAATCAGTGTTGAAGATCTCTCTAGACTATTGAAATTTATGGAAAGCAAATCTGACTTTAAATTCCACCCCAAGTGTGAATCTCTCAAACTTACTCATCTGGTGTTTGTAGATGATTTAATGATGTTTTCAAAGGGTGATCTTCCTTTTGTAAGATATCTAATGAACTACCTAAACAAATTCTCTAACTGCTCTGGCCTGGTAGTTAATTTGCTAAAGTCAGAATTATATCAAGCTGGTATCTATCCTATGGATCTGGAGAGTATTATGAATATTTCTGGTATGAATCTGGGTGCCTTTCCCTTCAAGTATCTGGGTATACCCCTATTGTCTTCTAGATTAAATGCTGCCCACTACTCTCCATTGATTAATCGAATTGCTGGAATGTTCAAGGAGTGGCCATCCCACACTCTCTCTTATGCAGGGAAATTAGAAATTATTAACTCCATAATTCAAGGAATTGAGTGCTTTTAGCTTGCTATATTCCCCATCCCCCTTAATGTCTTGAAGAAGATCGTTAAACTTTGCAGGATCTTTCTATAGGGTGGTAGGAGAAAACCATTGGTGGCTAGGAGGGAGGTATGCCTCCCAAAATCGGAAGGTGGCTTGGGTGTTTTTGATCTTAGTACTTGGAATTCTGCCCTGCTGTCTAAAGCTTTATGGAACATCCACTCTAAGACAGACTATGTATGGACTAAGTGGATTCATCATATTTATCTATGTGATCTAAATATTTGGAGTGTAGTTGCAGCTAAAAATGATTCTCCTGTATTCAAGAAGCTACTATTAATTAGAGAGCTACTGGTGGTAAAGTGTGGGGGCATTGATGCTGCGATTAATATGCTCAATGGTTGGGAAAACAGAAGTAAATTAAGTAATGAATTCTGGAGAGCTAATAGCCAAAAACTGACTTAGCCTAGGGAGGGTTGGTTCAGAGGCATTCTCCCCAAACATTCAGTTTGTCTATGGCTGGGTATGAAAGGGAAACTCCAAACTTGTGACAAGCTGACTGTTGAAGGAATTGATCGACTTTGTACCTTCTGCAATTCTGAATTGGAAACCTTGGATCATTTTTTTTTCGAGTGCAGGTACACTGCTAAAGTTTGGAAAGGTATAAGATGCTGGCTGGATATTCATAGAGCCATGTCAACCATTAGAGCTGCAATAAAATGGCTTCATAAGGAGGCCAAAGGGAATGGAATCCATGCAACTACGCAGAAGATTGGATTTGCTGTCTGTGTGTACTAGATTTGGCACTTCTGAAATAGAGGCAAATTTGAAAGTTACTTCATTTCCATCTCGGAGCTGATTCTTGTGATTCAAAGACATGTATATGGGGTTATATATGACATATTTGATTTATACACTGCTTAGTTGTAATTTTTGTCTCATCTAATCTGTATGATCTCTGTAAGGAGCTAAAGATTGTATGTTGATCTTGGTCTTAATGGCCCCTGGGTATGCCCAAGTTTGATGTATTGTTGAAATTTATCCTTCTTTGTACTTGGTTGGATCTATGTATGGCCTGGGGATGCCCAGAGTACTTGTAAATACTTACTTTGTTCAAATATACTTTTACCCTTTGATAAAAAAAAAAAAGAACTCTCAGTGAATAAGGAAGAGGATGCTCAAACACTAGAAGGAGAGAAAGAAGTAAAACAAGAGGCTCAACAGGAAGCTAGGACCATTACCAGGAATAACAAGCAGGTTCCTTGGTCTGCTCTGTTCACCAACAACAGGAACGCTGAGTCCTATACTCCAATACTCGCTTTCCCCTCAGATGGCTAGGGGGTGAAGCTAAAACTTGTGGACCTGTCAAGGCCAGAGGACTCATTTCAGAAATGCCTAGTGGGCTATTTTGTGGGAAGATTCCCTGGTAAGAATGCACTGAACACGATTATGAATTCGTGGAAGGCTAATGCTACCTACATTAGACATTCTGATGAATGGGTGGTATTCAATTTCCAAAAGGAAGAGGATATTGATAGGGTTCTTCAAAAGGCTCCCTATTCAATTCAGGGGAGAACTCTGTACATGAAGAGAATGCCAAGAAATTTTTAGTTTGGTCAGGAACATAGGACCATCCTGCCAGTTTGGATTCAACTGAGAAACTTGCCAATAGAGATGTGGACTCCAAATGCCCTAGGGAAAATTTGTTTGGAGGTGGGTAATCCAATATGTGCAGACAAGCTCACAATGTTGCAAGCCAGAATCTTATTTGCTCGAGTGTTGGTTGAGATCAATATTGCAAAGGAACTTAAACATTCAGTTAAAGTCACCCTTCTAGATGATGTGGAACTGAACCAAACCATTTTGTATGAAAATCTCCCCAGGTTCTGCTCCTACTGTAACTTTGTGGGGCATACAGTTAAAATGTGTGGTCATAAAAAGGAAAGAATGAATCCTACTAAACAGTATGTAGCTAAACAAGGAACTAGTAGTAATCGAGAGGTTGAAGACATAGGTATAGGGCTGGAGTCAGTAGTTGAAGAACACTGTAAAGGTAAGAGTAAAGGGCAAGCTCTTGCCCCTTTGGCTATCTCCACCCTATCCCCTGGGGTTTCTGGAAATTTAGATGATCTTGTTGGAGGTCTTATTTTTGCAGGGCCTTACAGTGAGTATTCTCTGGGTTTTACTGATACCCAACAAGATTTGGAATCCAAGTTCTCTGAAGGAAAGGCTTTTGACCTTTTCCCTGAATCATGTTGGGGGAGTGAAGCACAGATGGAGAAGATCTTTGGGATGTCTGAAGAATTGGAAAGAACTCTGGGGTCAAGAAGTATTTCAGGAAGGGAAATATCAGTGCACCCAGAACCATTAATAAACTCGAAAGGGAAAGATCCTACTCTGGAGATGGTGACTAGTCAAGAGTAATAGAAGGATGAAGGTCTCCATAATCATAGTGTCGTGGAGTCTGGAAAAGGGACTATTATGCAGGAAGGCCTGGAAGTTGTATGTAGCCTTCAAGCCAGAGGAAGTCAGATGGGGAGTACTAGTGCAAAAGGAAAATCCAAAAATGGTAAAGGAGGAGGGGATGGATTCATTGAGGTTAAAAGTAAGAAAGGCTCAAAAAAAGGAATAGGGCAAACTCAGCAAGCTAAGAAAGGGGGGGGGGGGGGGCAGGCCCCCAACCAAACCAATAAAGATTGCAGCTTGGAATATCAAGGGTTTAAATAGGCCCTTGAAGCAGAATGGGATTAGTAATCTCATTAAGCAAAATAAACTGGACATGGTGGGTGTACTAAAGGCAAAACTTACTGTTGAAAAGCTTGAAAAGATGATGAATAGGAAGTCAAAGACTGGATGCAGGTTAACAATTTTGAGGTGTCCAAAGGTGGTCAGATTGTGGTGATGTGGAATCCTCAGTTGGTCAAGGTGATTACTTACTGGCTGAATCCACAGGCAATACACTGTAGGATCAAATATCAGATTTCATCAAAGGAATTCATAGTTAGTTTTATATATGGATTTAACTCTCTAGTAAAAAGGAGAGAATTATGGGAAGATCTAGTTCAGTTTGGAAATGCTGGTCCAAGGCCATGGTTACTGCTGGGTGACTTCAATTGTGTAATGTGCTCTGAGGAAAAGAGAAATGGCATCCCTCCCTCGGAATATGAGTTGAAGGATATAAGAGATTGCTTCAATGAAGTAGGCCTATGGGACTTAAAATCTAATGGAAACCGGCTTACGTGGACATATGGCAAAGTTTGGTGTAAACTTGATCAAGTGGTGGTGAATCAGGACTGGATGAATAATTCATGGGATGCACAAGTAGATTTCATGCTGCTAGGAGTGCTATCAGATCATTCAGTACAGTATCTCTGTTTGAAGAAAAGGACGATGGGAAAATGCCCTTCAAATACTTCAACATGTGGAGCAATCATGAAAACTTCCAAAACACTGTGGAGCTGGCTTGGACGAGGAAGGTGGAAGGCTATTATCAATACAGACTGGTGAAGAAATTACATGCTCTAAAAAAACCTTTGAAAGCTCTTAATAAGCTTCATTTTTCTCATATTACTTCAAGAGCTGGAAAAGCTAGTGAACTAAAAGAGATTCAAGATAGTTTATATAGGGAGCAAACTAGCTCTGAGTTATAGAAAAGTCTTGTGGAGAAAAGGAAGGAAGCAGAGATGCTTGAAGAAGCTAATAGGCAGTTCTTAGCTCAGGTGGAAAAGTGTAACTACTTGAAGAATTGTGATCGGGGCTCTGCTTTCTTCCATGCAATACTGAAAAGAAGGAGTGCCAGGAATCACATTGTAGCAATCACTAAACAAAATGGGGAGATGATTGAATTGCATAATGAAGTGGCTATTGAATTTGTTGACTACTATAAGAAGCTTTTGGGGGAGGAGCAGAGATGTTCTAGATTAGATGAGCAGGTAATTCTGAGAGGGTCAGCGTTGAAAGAAGATAAAGGGGCACTGATGATGGTTCCTATTACTGATGATGAAGTGAAGAATGCACTATTTAGCATTGATGAAAGAAAATACCCAAGTCCTGATGGCTTCACATCTGGTTTCTTCAAGAAAGCATGGGGCACAGTGGGTTGTGATGTGATCGAGGCAGTGAAGGAATTCTTCTCAATTAGGAAGTTACTAAAGCAACTTAACCATACAATCATTGCCCTAATACCCAAGACAAGTCATGCCTGCAATGTGAATGAGTACGGACCCATTTCCTGCTGTAATGTGATCTATAAAATCATCTCCAAGATAATTTCAAAAAGAATTAAGCCCTATTTGGAGTTGATCAACCCAGCACAGGCTGCTTTTGTCAAAAATAGAAGCATGGTAGAAAATATTTACTTGCTGTAGGAGTTGGCTAGAGGCTATGCAAGGAAGTGTGTATCTCCTAGATGCTTAATGAAAATTGATCTCAGGAAAGCCTACAATACACTGGACTGGTCTTTCCTCGAGGACATGCTAACACAATTGAAGTTCCCCTCAAGAGTGGTTGGTTGGATAATGGAATGTGTGACTTCTACTTCATTCTCCATCTCTGCCAATGGCAGGCTATTTGGCTATTTCAAAGGGCGAAAGGGGCTGAGAAGGGTGATCCCCTCTCCCCCCTACTCTTTGTCATTGGCATGGAATACTTATCAAGGAAATTAAAGTCACTTGAAGGGAAGTTCCACTTCATATTTCATCCAAAATGTGAGGAACTGAAAATATCTCACTTGATATTTGCGGATGATCTAATGTTGTTTTCTAGGGTGGACTCTGTCTCAGTTAAATTGCTAATGGATTGCCTCACAACTTTCTACAATTGCTCAGGGCTTTCAAAAAACAACCAGAAATCAAGCTTGCATCAGATAGGAATTAAACAGCAGGATCTAGAGAAGGTACTAAATATAACAAGATTCAAACTTGGAGAGTTCCCCTTTAGATACCTGGGTATCCCTCTGCTGGCATCAAGACTAAATTCTGTTCACTATAGTCTAGTGGTGAATAAAATAACAAATTTTTCGAAAGATTGGCCAGGGAAAACACTATCTTATGCTGGGAAATTGGAGGTATTAAATTTGATTGTCCAGGGAATTGAATGCTTTTGGTTGTCTATTTTCCCAATCCCATTGAATGTTCAAAACCAAATTGTGAAGCTCTGCAGGGGATTTTTATGGGATGGTAGGAAAAACCCACTTGTTGCTTGGCATGATCTCTGTGTCTCTAAATCAGAAGGGGGTCTAGGGGTTCTTGGTTTGAGTTCAAGGAACAAAGCACTATTGACAAAAGCACTATGGAATGTGCATTCAAAGAAAGACTCCCTGTGGTCGAAATGGGTTCACCAAGTGTACTTAAGTAATCTTTCCATCTGGGAAGTGGCTACAAAGAAGGAGGATTCTAACTTGTTTAAAAAACTTGTTGAAGTTAGAAAACAATTGATTGAAAAGTGTGGTAATTTGGCTAATGCTCTAGATCTGTTGGGTGAATGGGATTCTGACTCACATAAGCTATACGAATTCTAGAGGTGCAGGAAACCAAAAGTTCCATGGGCTAGGTAGGTTTGGTATAAAGGTACTCTCCCCAAACATTCATTCTGTTTATGGCTGGCAGTGCTGGGTAAACTCCCGACATGTGATAGAGTAGCAGTGGAAGGTATGAACAATTCATGCACATTCTGTGAGGCAGAACCTGAGTCCCTGAACCACCTATTCTTTAAGTGTTAATATACTGCAGGAATATGGAAGGCTATCAAGACATGGCTTGGTTTAAAAATAGAAATGACAACAATAAAAGCGGCTCTTAAATGGATTCACAAGGAGATCAATGGTGATGGGATCCGCTCAGATGAAAGAAGGATAGGGTTGGAAGTAGTGACCTATTTCATATGGCATTGGAGAAATAGAAGCAAATTTGAAAGGAGAACCATCTCTGCTCCTAAAATGATTCATTTGATCCAAAAGCACACATACTTGGTTGTATATGACATATTTTATTTGCACACTTACCAAATGTAATAGATGCCCACCATTATACCTGGGAATGCCTAGGATTTTGATGTATTTGCACTTGATGTAATCAGTTCATGAATTTGTGGGATTGGCCACTATTGGCCCCTAGGAATGCCCAGGTATGGATGTAAGCTTTGACAGCTTGGTTGACAGGGTCTGTCTGTATCTTGCTTTTGGTTGGCCTGGGATTGCCCAGAGTATATGTAAATATGCATATTGATCAATATACTTTTACCTTTTAATCAAAAGAAAAAGAAAAGAAAGAACTCTTAGTTTGTCAATCCTTACTATGTTTGGACCTGGTAAGCTTCCCTATGTTGAGTCAAATTAAGTCACAGGCTCCACTCCTAGTGGTGCCTTTCCATCAATTCCTTTAAGTTTCAGCCTTGCGACCATACTCCCCCTGGAACACAAAAACTTTGTTTTCTCATAAGGTGCCAGCGGAGTCCTATAAGCAACATCCGCTGATCCCTGGTCGGCATTGTTTACAGTTGAGAGTAGGAAAGTGTCCGATCGTCTTCGAGCCCCCAACTTTCGTTCTTGATTAATGAAAACATCCTTAGCAAATGCTTTCGTAGTTGTTCATCTTTCATTAATCCAAGAAGTTCACCTCTGACTATGAAATACGAATGCCCCCGACCTTCCTTGTTAATCATTACTTCAATCCCAAAGGCCAACAGAATAGGATTGAAATCCTATGATGTTATCCCATGCTAATGTATCCAAAGCGTAGGCTTGCTTTGAGCACTCTAATTTCTTCAACTTAACAGCATCCAAGGCACGACCCGACCAATTAAGGCCTGGAGCGCATCGCCGATAGAAGGGACGATATGACCGGTGCACACCGAAAGGTGGACTGATCAACCCAACCCAAGGTCCAACTACGACCTTTTTAACAGCGACAACTTAAATATATGCTATTGAAGCTAGAATTACCGTGGCCGCTGGCACCAAACTTTCCTTCCAATGGACCCTCGTTAAGGGATTTAGATTGTACTCATTCCAATTACCAGACTCATAGAGCCCGGTATTGTTATTTACTGTCACTACCTCCCCATGTTAGGATTGGGTAATTTGCGCGCCCACTGCCTTCCTTGGATGTGATAGCCGTTTCTCATGCTCCCTCTTCGGAATCAAACATTAATTCTCCATTACCCGTCATCACCATGGTAGGCCACTATCCTACCATCGGAAGTTGATAGGGTAGATATTTGAATGATGCATCGCCGACACCAAGGTCGTGCGATCCGTCGAGTTATCATGAATCATCAAAGCAACGGGAAAAGCCCGTGTCAACCTTTTATCTAATAAATGCATCCCTTCCAGAAGTCGGGGTTTGTTGCACGTATTAGCTCTAGAATTACTACAGTTATCCGAGTAGCAAATACCATCAAACAAACCATAACTGATTTAATGAACCATTCACAATTTCATAGTCTGAATTAGTTCATACTTACATATGCATGGCTTAATCTTTGAGACAAGCATATGACTACTGGGAGGATCAACCAGGTAGCATTCCTTATCGACACCGACATCGTATAAGCCTAAAAGGCAATCAAAGCAAGTGTCGTCGTTGTGTATTGCATCAAGTGATAAACACTTGGTTAAGGGCACATTGGAGTGTAAACCCCATCCCCGCACAAGGTTATGTATCCGAAAGCACGAGCAATTGAACCTGAACAAACCATGAGCATAAGACACCCAAGTGAAGCATATGCATGGATCGTAAGGGTTGCTTCTAGGTTCACCATACACCCCAAAAAGAGGCATATGGCAAAAATAGCGACATCAATCGATAATTCCTTCAACTTAGGTAGGCAACACAAGAATCAATATTTTTCCCAAGGAAGTAATTCAATTGAAGCAACAATGAAAATGAATGCATGAGTACAGTTCTCAGCATAAGCAAAGAGCCAGCAAACCCACACAAACCAATGGCCACTCACACACCATCGCGTACACTTGACCACAAACCCAAAAAAATGCAATGTAATTAACTAGGCAAAAAGCCTTGCACAAATATACACACATTAAGTAGGATTGTAGAAGCACCGCTAGGCGTGACAGCAACATAACCAACAATTCCTCATAGAACATGCTTCAAGAATGAAAGAGTACAGGGAATGTATGTAAACACAAATAAGATATTATATTAGCTTTAAATGAAAGCAATCAACATCCAATATCAACAAAATAGGTATCAATGGCTATCATAAAACCAATAAAATAGCTCAATTGTGTAAACCACTACACATCCGCGCATGGCAACGAATGGTTGTGTCAACAGTAATCATTTTATTAACCGCATAGCCCAATGATGGAAAATTCGAATGTTTCGCGCATGGCCACGAATGGTTGTGTCAATGATAAGGATTTGGTTAACCACATGGCCCAACGATGATGAATCCAAACGTCAACAATGCCAACTACACATTTGCGCACAGCCACGAATGGTTTTGTCAACTATAAGCATTTAGTTAACCACATAGCTCAATGATGACAAATTTGAATGTCAACAACGCTAACTACACATCTGCGCATGGCCACGAATGGTTGTGTCAACGATAAGCATTTGGTTAACTACATAGCCCAACGATGACAAATTTGAATGTCAACAATTTCCATTACAAATCTGTGCATGGCCACGGATAGTTGTCAAAGATAAACATTTGGTTAACCGCATGGCCCAACAATGACAAATTCGAATGTCAACAATTCCCACCACACATCCACACATGGCCACGAATGGTTGTCAACGATAAGCATTTGGTTAATCGCATGGCCCAACGATGACAATTTTGAATGTCAATAATTCCCACTACACATCCGGGCATGGCCACGAATGGTTGTCAACGATAAGCATTTGGTTAACCGCATGGCCCAATGATGACAAATTCGAATGTCAACAATAATCACTACACATCCACGCATGGCCACGGATGGTTGTCAATGATAAGCATTTGGTTAACCGCATGGCCCAACGATGACAAATTCGAATGTCAACAATTTTCACTACACATCCGTGCGTGGCATCGAATGGTTGTCAACGATAAGCATTTGGTTAACCGCATGGCCCAACGATGACAAATTCGAATTTCAACAATTTCCACTACACATCTGCGCATGGCCACGGATGGTTGTCAACGATAAACATTTGGTTAACTGCATGGCGCAACGATGACAAATTCCAATTTTCACTACACATCCGTGCATGGCCATGAATGGCTGTCAATGATAAGCATTTGGTTAACCTCATGGCCCAACGATGACAAATTCGAATGTCAACAACTCCCACTGCACATCCACGCATGGCGAGGAATGGTTGTCAACGATAAGCATTTGGTTAACCGCATGGCCCAACGATGACAACTTCGAATGTCAACAATTTCCACTACACATCCACGCATGGTCACGGATGGTTACCAACGATAAGCATTTGGTTAACGGCATGGCGCAACGATAACAAATTCGAATGTCAACAATTTTCACAACACATCCGCGCATGGCCACGGATTGTTGTCAATGATAAGCATTTTGTTAACCGCATGGCCCAACGATGAAAAATCCAAATGTCAATAATTCCCACTACACATCCGCGCATGGCCATGAATGGTTGTCAATGATAAGCATTTGATTTACCGCATGGCCCAACGATGACAAATTCGAATGTCAACAATTTCCACTACACATCCGCGCATGGCCACAGATGGTTGTCAACAATAAGCATTTGGTTAACCGCATGGCCCAACGATGACAAATTCGAATGTCAACAATTTCCACTACACATCCGCGCGTGGCCACAGATGGTTGTCAACGATAAGCATTTGGTTAACTACATGACCCAAAAATGACAACATGAGTGTCAAGGATGCCCAAAGCATGTCAATGAAGGGCCATGTGGCCAGCCCACCATTGACGGGTGCTTGAGCACTCCCCCCCCCCCCCTAGAGAGCTTTATATGCCATTTTGGGTTTGGCAGAAGGAAACATCAACTTCTCCGAGGAGCCATACTAGGGTTTTTTTAAGAAATTGTCAATATTTTTAAGAGATGTTTTTCATTATAGGAAAGGCATAACAAAGGCTACCCCCAAAAAAATTTTGGAATTTTCCAGGTTCTTTCCATGGCGCTTGCTTATCCCCATAATGGTACCTAACGGCCCCGCCCACCAATTATGCTAACACGCACCCAAACGGGATAAGGGTGAACTGTGTGTTGGTACAAGAAGGCCTTAGCATGTCCCCACAAATGATGTTTGTGGGAGGAGGGCATACCCTCGTTTATGTCATGTCATGTCATGCCATGTCCTGTATTGTCCTGTCATGCCATGTGGTAGCCACACATTCCATGTCAAGCACTAGCTTGTGTCGTGTCATGTACCAGCACACTAGGCTATGCACTAACCATGTCATGTCATATACCAGCACACTAGGTCATGCACTAACCTTGTCATGTCGTGTCATGTCATGTACTAGCACACTAGGCCATGCACTAACCATGTCATGTCGTGTCATGTCATGTCATATCGTGTCGTGTCATGGCTTGTCGTGTCATGGCATGCCGTGTCATGTCATGCCGTGTCATGTCATGCCATGTCATGTCATGCCCTCTCATGTCATGCCATGCAGTTTTAAGCCATGTCGTGTCATGCCATGCTGTGTCATGTCATGTACCAGCACACTAGGTCATGCACTAACCATGTCATGCCCTCTTATGTCATGTCATGCCCATGCCATGTCATGTCGTATCATCTCATGTCATGTACTAGTCACACATACTTGGTCATGCACTAACCATGCCATGCCATGTCATGTCAAGTCGTGTCATGTCATGCCGTGTCGTGTCAGGTCATGCCATGTCATGTCATGTCATGTTGTATCATCTCATGTCGCGTACTAGCCACGCACACTAGGCCATGCACTAACCATGCCATGTCGTGTCATACCATGTACCAGCACACTACGCCATGCACTAACCATGTCATGTCGTGTCATGTTGTATCATCTCATCTCATGTCATGCACTAGCCACACACATTAGGCCATCTCATGTCATGTACTAGCCACACACACTAGGCCATGCACTAACCATGCCATGACGTGTCATGCCATGTCGTATCATGTCATGCCGTGTCATGTCGTATCATCTTATCTCGTGTCATATCGTATATTCTAATCTCATGTCATGTACTAACCATAGACACTAGGCTATGCACTAACCATGACATGTCGTGCCATGTCATGTCGTGTCATGTCAAGTACTAGCCACACACACTAGACCATGCACTAATCATGCCATGCCATGCCATGTCATGTCATGTCGTGTCATGTCAAGTACTAACCACACGCACTCGGCCATGCACTAACCATGCCATGCAGTGTCATGCCATGCATTAATTAAGAGAATCCAGCCTCTGTTTTACAAAATTAATGCTTTATCCAATAGGCGCCTTGGTTATGTTACCGTACGTCAATGCTAACGTGTCAACACAACATGTCAATGCATGGGCCAACGATTGCAATTTCAATGTCGACACTGCACACAACATGTTAACGCATGATGGCAATTTGAATGTCGACACTGCACATAGCTTGTCAACGCATGGCCCAACGATGACAAATATGGATCTCAACAATGCGTAAGGCCACGCATGGTTTAGTGTCACCATGCACTATGCCCAATGATGACCAATCCGAATGTTGATGCATGCCAACGCATGTCACCGCATGGCCCAAAGATGACAAATTCGAATCTAAAAAATGTGGAAGGCCACAAGTGGTTTAGTGTCACCGTGCTCTATACCCAACAACGACAATCCAAATGTCAACACTACACACGACATGTCAACGCATATCACTGCATGGCCATGTAGGAATGTCAATGCTACACATAGCAGATAGTGCATCACCACACATGTACTCTCGATACCATTCTTTTATACTTGGTACACTCAAGCATTGTGCTCTCATTTAAGTTTCAAACCTCTAGCCATTTTTCTTGAATTAGGGAGGGACGAATCGAAGTGACATAGGGCTGAATCTTAGTGGATCATGGCTGCAAGGCCACTCTGCCACTTACAATACCCCATCGCATATTTAAGTCATCTGCAAAGGATTCTACCTATTGGTCGATAGAAATTTTACTTCAAGGAAGCAAACACGACTCACTGCCGCGAGGTCTTGACCTTCGACACGTTCCTTTGGGGGCTATGAGGCCCCTACTAAGGGTCGGAAAAAGGGCAATGGGCACATGCATTGCTTCTAACTTGGATTCTGACTTAGAGGTGTTCAGTCATAATCCAATGCACGGTAGCTTCGCTCCACTGGATTTTCAACGAAGCGCAATGACCAATTGTGCGAAGCAATGGTTCCTCTCGTACTAGGTTGAATTACTATTGCAACACTGTCATCAGTAGGGTAAGACTAACCTGTCTCACCATGGTTTAAACCCAGCTCACGTTCCCTATTGGTGGGTGAACAATCCAACACTTGGTGAATTCTGCTTCATAATGATAGGAAGAGCCGACATCGAAAGATCAAAAAGCAATGTCGCTATGAATGCTTGGCTGCCACAAGCCAGTTATCCCTATGGTAACTTTTCTGACACCTCTAATTCAAAGGCCATGCTTTCACGGTTCGTATTTGTACTGAAAATCAGAATCAAACGAGCTTTTACCCCTTTTGTTCTACACGAGATTTTTGTTCTCGTTGATCTCATCTTAGGAAACCTGCGTTATCTTTTAACAGATGTGCCGCCCCAACCAAACTCCCCACCTGACAATCTCTTCCACCCGAATCAGCCCATCGAAACAAGCCTTGGGTCCAAAAAAAGGGGCGATAACCCTGCCTACGATTCATGGAATAAGTAAAATAACGTTAAAAGTAGTGGTATTTCACTTGCGCCATTTTGGGCATCCACTTATCCTACACCTCTCAAGTCATTTCACAAAGTCAAACTAGAGTCAAGCTCAACAGGGTCTTCTTTTCCCGTTGATTCTTCCAAGCCCATTCCTTTGGTTATGGTTTCACTAGATAGTAGACAGGGACAGTTGGAATCTCGTTAATCCATTCATACGCGTCACTAATTAGATGACGAGGAATTTGGCTACCTTAAGAGAGTCATAGTTACTCCAGCCGTTTACCCGTGTTTGGTTGAATTTCTTCACTTTGAAATTCAGAGCACTAGGCAGAAATCACATTGCGTGATCATCCGCCGGGAGCATCGCAATTCTTTGTTTTAATTAAACAACTAGATTCCCCTTGTCTATACTAGTTCTGAGTTGACTGTTCGATGCCTGAGGAAGGCCCCCGAAGGAGCCGTTCCCAATCTGTCCCCCAAGCAACACGCAACAACCCACTTTTGCCGCGAAAGCAGCTCAAGCAGTCCATCGAAAGCTGACGATTTCGAGACTAGGACCCTCATGCCCAGCCCTTAGAGCCAATCCTTTTCCTAAGGTTACGGATCCATTTTGCCGACTTCCCTTGCCTACATTGTTCCATTAACCAGAGGTTGTTCACCTTGGAGACCTGATGCGGTTATGAGTACTACAGGGTGTGGACGGCACTCGGTCCTCTAAATTTTCAAGGGCCGCCAAGGGCGCACCGGACACCATGCGACGTGCGGTGCTGTTCCAGCCGCTAGACCCTACCTCCGGCTGAGCCGTTTCTAGTGTGGGCAGCCTGTTAAACAGAAAAGATAACTCTTCCCAAAGCCCACAATGATGTCTCCGGACTTCCTAACGTTACCGTCAACCCCCACATCCTGGTTCAGGAATTTTAACTTAAGTCCCTTTTGAAGTCCGTGCACTCGGCGCTATCAAACGGGCTTCCCCTACTTCTAAGGATCGACTAAACCATGTGCAAGTGCCATTCACATGGATCCTTTCCCCTCTTCAGCCTTCAAAGTTCTTATTTGAATATTTGCTACTACCACCAAGATCCGCACCGACGGTAGCTCCACCCAGGCTCACGCCCAAGGTTTTACAGCAACCTTCGCGCCCTCCTAATCCTCGAGACCTGGCAATTGCCTCAACGGCCGAGTATAGGTCGCGCGCTTTAACGCCATCCATTTTCGGGGCTAGTTGATTCGGTAGGTGAGTTGTTACACACTCCTTAGAGGATTTCGACTTCCATGACCACCATCCTGCTGTCTTAATCGACCAACAACCTTTGTGGGTTCTAGGTTAGCGCGTAGTTAGGTACCGTAGCTCAACTTCAGGTTCATTTCGCATCGCCAATTCTGCTTACCAAAAATGGCCCACTTAGAGCTACTGATTCCATAACATGGCTTAACAAAGCAGCCATGTTGTCTTACCTATTTAAAGTTTGAGAATAGGTCAACGGCGTTGCGCCCTTGATGCCTCTAATCATTGGCTTTACCTGATAGAACTCAACAAAGCTCTAGCTATCCTGAGGGAAACTTCGAAAGGAACCAGCTACTAGATGGTTCAATTAGTCTTTCGCCCCTATACCCATGTCAAATGAATGATTTGCACATTAGTATCACTACGGGCCTCCACCAGAGTTTCCTCTGGCTTTGCCCTGCTCAGGCATAGTTCACCATCTTTTGGGTCCCGACAGGAATGCTCTCACTCGAACCCTTTTTAGAAGATTAAGTTCCGATAGTGGTGCAACCCACAAGGGGATCCCGCCAATTAGCTTCCTTACGCCTTATGAATTTACTCACTCGTTGACTCACACACATGTCAAACTCCTTAGTCCGTGTTCAAGACGGGTCAAATGAGGAGCCCGCAGGCCGATGCCCGAAGCACACAAGTGCATATTCACACCATAACAGCGCGCACTACCCACCACAATCATAGCAATGACATCTCCACAAGCATATCAACAGTCTGGTCTTAGGACGTTGCCACAATCCGCATCGGTCCACATCCCAAGTCGATCGGTGGATGGGCATATCACCATTCCACATCCGATCGAGATGCATCGCCAGCCCTCATCCGCTTCCCTCCCGACAATTCCAAGCACTCTTTGACTCTTTTGTCAAAGTCCTTTTCCTCTTTCCCTCGCGATACTTGTTTGCTATCGGTCTCTCACCAATATATAGCCTTGGATAGAATTTACCACTCAATTAGGGCTGTATTCCCAAAAAACCCGACTCGCTGACAGCGCCTCGTAATGCAACAGGGTCCGAGCATGAAGGGGCTCTTACCCTCTCTGGTGCCCCCTTTTAGGGGACTTGGACCCAGTCCATTGCTGAGGATGCTTCTACAGACTACAATTCGAACAACATTGTGGTCCAATTCTCCAGCTGGGCTCTTCCCAGTTCGTTCACCATTACTAAGGGAATCCTTGTAAGTTTCTTTTCCTCTGCTTATTGATATGCTTAAACTCAGTGGGTAGCCCCGCTTAGCTTGGGGTCGCGATAGAGTATTGTCCTTTATAAACAAATACTAAAGGGTCAAGTGAGATCCTTATGTCAACGCAACTCAAACGATGGAGCATGACACAATGAAAGGGTCTAACAACCACCAATCGCCATTTTGTGTGTCGTCTAAGACGTCGTATTTTCAACCAACCGCCCACAAGTAAGTGCATGGGAAGCCGACATCCACCCACATAGTATCCCAACCCCAACAATGTTTTGTGGGAGAGGGTTTAGGGTGATAGATCAAGTGACACCCAGGAAGACGTACCCTCAGCCTAATGCTTCAGGTGCAACTTGCGTTCAAAGACTCGATGATTCACGGGATTTTGCAATTCACACCAAGTATCACATTTTTCTGCATTCTTCACCGATGCAAGAGTCAAGATATCCGTTGCCGAGAGTCATTATGGTTCAAAAATAAACACATCCCATTGCACCGTAGACGAGGCAACAAGAGAATGTTCTTTCATTTCAATTCCTTGGCGCATGCCGCGCTCGGGTTATTGTGAAACTCATCAAAATGAGCATGCAAACAAACATGATTTCCCATTCAATAAAAAATGGGGAACACCTACGTTGCAATGTTCAAATCGACAAGGGTGAGGTGAGCATGAAGCAATCACCACTATGTAAATAACATGTTTGTGGGTCATTCTTTGGCACGTTTTGACAATGATCCTTCCGCAGGTTCACCTATGGAAACCTTGTTACGACTTCTCCTTCCTCTAAATGATAAGGTTTAGTGGACTTCTTGCGACGTCGCCGGCAGTGAACCGCCCACGTCGCCGCAATCCAAACACTTCGCTGGACCATTCAATCGGTAGGAGCAATAGGCGGTGTGTACAAAAGGTAGGGACGTAGCCAACGTGAGCTGATGACTCGCGCTTACTAGGAATTCCTCATTGAAGACCAACAATTGCAATAATCTATCCCCATCATGATAAAATTTCAAAGATTGCCCAAGCCTGTCGGCCAAGGCTATGAACTCGTTGAATACATCAGTGTTGCGCTAGTGCGGCCCAGAACATCTAAGGGCATCGCAGACCTATTATTACCTCAAACTTTTGTTGCCTAATTGGCCATAGTCCCTCTAAGAAACTGGCCGTGAAGGGTCACCTCCACATAACTAGTTAGCAGGCTGAGGTCTCGTTCGTTAACGGAATTAACTAGAAAAATTGCTCCACCAACTAAGAATGGCCATGCACCACCACCCATAGAATCAAGAAATAGCTCTCAGTCAAAGCTCTCAATCATCAAGTTAGAGAGAGAAGCTCTCACCTCTCTCTAGGGAGAGGCGCTTGACTATTGGTTGAATCTATGCTCTCGGGTTTGATTGGGTGGTGATTGAATGTGTCAATCTGTGTATTTGTTCTTGGGATTGTTCGTGTGGATTGTTTTAAGTTTATTGGAAGTGCAGCTGCTTGTGAAAGGAAATCTTTGACTCCCCAGTAGCCCGAATTGAGTTTTATTGGGGTGTCTTTAGGATTTTTAGGATCTGTGGATACTCATTGACCTCAGTAACTTTGATCTGGTGGACTTACATGCCTAAGGGAGTTTGTTAGTCCAGTTTGGTGGCTTTATAAGTGTCTTGAAGAAGTCTCCTTGATCCAGTGGCGTATCTTGCTCCGGCCGTGAAGTTATTCTAAGGTAGTGGCCCTTGAGTAGCGCTCTGGTATTTTGTTCTTTGATTATTGGAAAGGACTGACTATATGCTCCTGCTTGTGGTCTGATTCGAGTTGAATTTGGTTCACCCAGTTTTTAATGTGATTCTGATTTTAATCTATTTGGGTATGTTGTTGAGTTGAAAGGTTTTATGCAGTGGATTTCTCTGTATGAAATTCTTATGATTGGTCCCCTATTCACATGATCTTGGCTCTGAGGTGGCTTGAGTGTCCATTTGATCCTTCTCTGGTGTCTTGTTTGAGATTGAAGGTGTTTGTCTTGGCAGTATTTTTGAATTTCAAAACCTGGTGGAACGAAGCTCGTTGCGGCCCCTTTTTAGAAATCACTTGCCTTGTCAGAACCTCTCAGTCTTGGTTCGGGCTAAGTGTGTGGGAGACTACCACGTGTTGGACTCAGTGTGATATTTTTGCAATTCCTGAGCGCATCATTAAGATCCTGGTGGGTTCTTGGGCTGGTGTGACATCCGTGTATTCTTGCAGGTGACCAACATGTGTTCGGTGAGGTTCGGTGCATGCATTACATCTGTGCGATCCACGTACTTGTCGTTTTGGTGCCTCCATATTTTCCCTACAGAGCAATTACTTTTTACTGGCCCCCCAGTGTCGTGCTTCTACACGTCCTGCTACTTTTTATGTGGTTAATCTGTGGTGCGGAGGTGTTTGACATGTGGCCTTTTGGCTATCAAGTGTTGTGACCTTCTATTTTAAGGTGCCAAGTCTGAGGTCGGGTTTCTTGCTGGGTTGGTGCGGGCGGGTGAGTGTTTCAGCTTCTCGGGTCTGTATCTCTATGGACTTCCAACCACGTTTGGGTCATTGGTTATCACCGGGTCGGATTTTAAATCCCACGTACTCCCAATACATGCTACCCTCCATGTAGGTACGTTCATGCACGCCTTTGTGATTTAAAATATTAATTTGTGGCCTGTTATTGTAAAACCAGGAAGGTATGGGTAAACATGGAGAAAATTAAAAGGGTGATAAACCAAACTTAGAGGAGGAGGATGAAAGGAAACAAGAAATTTTACAGCGCATTAGAAAGGCTTTTATGGGGTTTGATGACCTATATAAGTCGGAAGCATGGAAAAAAGAGATTCTTGCAGCCCTGGGAACTGAAACTGAAGAAGAGAATGGTGGATGTTCAGCTTCAAAAAATAGATCATGGGTAGATGTGGAGGACTCCGTCTCTGAGATGCTGGGTGTTCCTTCAAGTAAGGAGGGCTACGACTGTGATGAGAGCCAGAAGCAAATTAGTGTGGCAGTTGATCCTGGAACTGATACTCAGAAGCAGAAGGAAGGGCCTGAGGGCAGATCTATTGTGAGGAACAACAAACGGGTGGCATGGGCTGACTTATTTGCAAATAACAGAAACCCTCAATGTTGCGGATCAATTCCAAAATTTGCGAATGATGGTTCCTGTGCTCAAATTCCATTTGACGATCTATTCAGTTATGAGAGTGTATCTAATAAGTACTTGCTTGGATATTTTACAAACAAATTTCCAGGTAATCAAGCATTTGATGCCTTGATTAGATCATGGAAAGTCGAAGTTGAATACATGCAGCATGACAAAGGTTGGATAATTCTACACTTTCAGAAGCAAGAAGACATGTCTGAGGTGCTTCAAAAGGGACCATTTAAAATCCATGGCATATTTTTCCTATTGAAAAAATGCCTAGGTTCTTCCAATTCAAGTCATGACAGAGAACGACTCTCCTTGTCTAGATTCAAATGAAAGACTTACCTCTGGAGATGTGGACAACAAATTCTTTGGGTCAAATATGTTCAGTTATTGGGGAACTGTTGTACTCTGATAAGCTCACCACTGAAAGAAGTAGATTGTCCTATGCCAGGGTACTCGTTGAGCTTGATGTTGCTAAAGAAATAAAGAGATCGGTTAAAGTGTGTCTTCCAAGTGAGGTCTGCATTGAGCAGGAGATTTACTATGAAAATCTTCCAAGATATTGTAAGAATTGCAAGCTTATAGGTCACACGGAGGGTCAACGTCCATTGGTAAAATACAAGCCGATCTCGATAAGGAAGAAGGTAGAAAAGATTGAGGATCAGATTGATAGTGATAATTTAAAGGATGGAAAGTCATCTGGGAATCATTCTCTACAGGCTGAAGGTATGAAGCAGGGTCAGCAATAGAGGCCGCATAGCTGTGTGGATGGCAGTATTCCTCGAGCTGAATTAGGCACTAAAAAGGGATGTGGATGTTTGGATGTAAAGCGGAATAATATGGAATCCCAGCAATCGGGTCATCAACAAATGTCTCATTCTATATCAGAATCTGGATTGTTGAAGGAATTTCTTGCTAAACTGGAGAATGAAAGTAACATAGTTAAGCACATGCTGTGCTCGATGGGAGTTGGAGTTGATGCAGCTGGACAAAAGAAGGGTTATGATACTGGACTGAGGTGTGGTGAAGAAATAGGTGGGTCTAAAGACTAGGGAATGAATAGCTCTACTTCTGATACTGTTGGTAATGTGCTTCCTAATTCAAGGAATAATTTGAAAGACAGAGGGAAAGCAATATGTAAAGGGAATAAGGGAAAAACAATGAATGACAATATCACAGATGATGGATTTACTCTGGTGAAAAGCAAGAACAAAGCAAGGATGAACAAAAGCCCAACTATACCAATGAGGAAGGGAGGGGTAGGCCTCCATCCATTATCATGAAGATCTACTCATGGAACATCAGGGGATTTAACAGGCACCTGAAACAAAATGGGGTCCTTGACCTCTTGAGGAAAAATAACATTGATATTATGGGAATTTTGGAAACAAAGCTTACAACCAGTAGCCTAGAAAAGTTGATGGAGAAAAAATTCAAAGCTTGGAAGCAATGCAATAATTTTGATTGTCACAGAGCTGGAAGAATTATTGTGCTTTGGAACCCTCAGAGAGTACACGTACAAGTTATTGGGAAGATGGAGCAGGTAATTCACTATTCTATTAAATGTTTAATTACATCAAACTAGTTCTATATTAGTTTTGTGTATGGCTTCAACACTATAGTGGCTAGAAGATTGCTATGGAATGATCTGAGCCAGGTGGGGTTCTCATCATCAGCTCCTTGGATGATCCTGGGAGACTTTAATAATGTCTTGAATGCTGAGGAAAAGGAAAATGGGGTACCAGTTACTGAATATGAAGTAAAGGACATTTGAGATTGCTTCAATGAATTGGGGCTAGCTGATCTAAGGTCATCTGGATGTTTTTTAACATGGACAAATGGGAAGATCTGGTGCAAACTAGATAGAGTTGTTATGAACCACTGTTGGCATCAAGCTGGGTATAATGCACAAACAATGTTTCAATTTCCTATACTATTGTCCAATCACTCAGTGTGCAGTGTGTCAATTTTTGAAGAAAATAGATAAGGGTGTCAAACATGTGGGCGTCTCACCAGAATTTTCTGAAGTTAGTTAAGGAGTGCTGGGATATTAATATTCATGGAACTGAGCAATACTGCTTTGTGAAAAGACTTCAGGCTCTTAAAAAACTTCAAAGGGTGCTGAATGATGTACACTACTCTCATATCTCTGCAAGAGCTAAAAGGGTGAATTCTAAGTTGTTGGAATTATAGCAGTTGTTACATGACTCCCCTTCGGATAATAAATTACAAAAGAAGATGGTTGATAAAAGAGCAGAAGCAAACAGACTGGCGAAATCCAATAGATTGTTTATGACACATATTGCTAAATTTAAGTTTCTCAAGGAATGTGATAGAAACTCCTCATTTTTCCATGCGTTAATGAGGAGCAGGCTCAATAAAAATCATATTTCCTCAATTCTAATGGATAATGGCAACCAAACTCAGTCGATCTCTTAAGTAGCTGAAGAATTTTTGAGATTTTATAATCAGTTGCTGGGTGTTGAATGCTCGGTAGATATGGTGGATAGGTAGATAATGGAAAATGGGCCGGTTTTGAGTGAGACTCAATCTAAATTAATGATGGTTCCAATTACTGAAGTGGAAATTAAAAATGCTGTGTTTAGCATTGGAGATAAGAAATCTCCTGGGCCAGATGGTTTTTCTGCTTGTTTTTTTAAAAAAGCCTGGAATAATGTGGGAAAGGATTTTACAAAAGTTGTTTTGGAATTCTTTGAATTAGGGGAAATGCTTAAACAACTGAACCACATGGTGATTGCTTTGTTCCCAAAATCTGGCCATGCCTCTATGGTCTGGGATTTTAGACCGATTGCATGCTGTAATGTTATGTATAAGGTAATTGCTAAAGTTATACCTGGAAGAAGTAAGCCTTGTCTGGAATCCTTAATCAATCCGACTCAATCAGCTTTTTTGAAGGAAAGGAGTATGGTTGAAAACATTTATCTAGTCTAGGAATTAGTTAGAAAATATGCTAGGAAAAGGGTGTCTCCTAGATGCATGTTGAAAATTGACCTAAGGAAGGCTTATGATTCAGTCTCATGGAAGTTCTTGGAAGAGATGTTGACACTTCTTAATTTCCCACCGATTATGATAAATTGGATAATGCAATGTGTTTCGACTCCAACATACTCTATTTCATTAAACGAAGAGTTTCATGGTTTTTTCAAGGGCAAGAAAGGTCTCAAACAAGGGGACCCTTTGTCCCCTCTTTTGTTTGTGATTGTCCTTGAATATTTATCGAGACTTTTAAAATCTTTGGAGGGACAGCCCGAGTTTAAATTCCACCCAAAATGTGAACAGATGAAAATCACACATCTTGCCTTTGCTGATGATTTGATCCTGTTTTCAAGAGGTGATTATTGCTCAGTAAATCTGATTATGGAATGCCTTAGGAAATTCACTAATTCCTTGGGCTTGGTTGCCAACTGCTCAAAATCCAACTTGTTTCATGCTAGTGTAAAGGATTATGACTTGGATGGTATATAACATATTACTAGTTTTAATGTTGGAGAATTTCCCTTTTGGTATCTTGGAATTCCTTTTGCGGCATCACGTTTGAATGCTATGCATTACTCCCCTCTTGTTGATAGAATTGCAAAATTATTTGCTGGGTGGCCTAGTCATACCCTGTCCTATGCTGGAAAATTGGAGCTAATCAACTCTGTCATTCAAGGAGTGGAGTGCTTTTGGCTTGCTATCTTCCCTATCGCAAATAATGTTCTTGAGCATGTTGTGAAACTTTGCAGGACCTTTCTTTGGGGAGGAAGGAAGAAGCCACTTGTTTCTTGGAAGGAGATTTGTTTACCCAAAACTGAAGGGGGATTGGGGGTATTTGATATCAAAGCTTGGAATAAAGGCCTCCTGTCTCGGGCCTTATGGAACATTCATGGTAAAAAGGATTCATCATGGACCAAATGGGTACACCACTTTTATTTAAAGGGGTCTTCTTTTTGGGGAGCATTTGTAAAACATGAGGACTCTCCTTTACTTAAGAAATTGATTGAAATGAAAAATCAAATACTACATAGGTGTGGGAATGTGGAGGAAGCGGATAAATTGCTTGAGTCTTGGGGGCAGAATCCTAAATTGAGTTATGATTTTTGGAGAAATAGTGAAGCAAAAGTTCCATGGTTTAAAGAGGTGTGGAAGTGTGGATGTACACCCAAATACGCTTTCACCTTGTGGCTTGGCATTATACACCAGTGACAAAGTGTATGGGGACGATGTAGATTGTACTTGTGTTCTTTGTAGGAGGGATTCTGAGACTATGGACCATCTTTTCTTTAAATGTGACTTCACCTCATGTCTATGGAATAATCTGAGAAGGTGGATGGGGTTAAGAAGAGATATGTCTACTTTGAAAGTGACCCTAAAATGGCTACACAAGGAGGCTAAAGGCAATGGGATGCACTCTGTAGGGAAGAGGATCTGCTTGGCTACTACAGTGTACTTCATTTGGCACTTCAGGAACAAAAGAAGGTTCGAAGGAAAGCCTATATCTGTTAATGATCTGATCCAGGTGATCCAGAGGTACACCTACAGAACCGTCTTTGACAGGTATGGACTCCATGCTATTGAGTGATGTTGGAGGGAAATGGGAAATAATATTTGTCTTGATGTTAGCTTTTCTAGCTTTGTGATTCGGCCTTGATCAAGGCTTTTGATGTAAGTTGTTTCTTACTTTGTATATTGGTTGGGGAGTGGGTTCCCCTTTGCCCGGGTATGCCCAGTGTATTTTGTACATATCCATTTTGGTCAATACTGATTTACCCCTACTGATAAAAATAAATAAATAAAAATAAAAAGCTCTCCGTCTGTCAATCCTTACTATGTCTGGACCTGGTAAGTTTCCCCGTGTTGAGTCAAATTAAGCCGCAGGCTCCACTCCTGGTGGTGCCCTTCCGTCAATTCCTTTAAGTTTTAGCCTTACGACCATATTCCCCCCTGAACCCAAAAACTTTGATTTCTCATGAGGTGCCAGCGGAGTTCTATAAGCAACATCCACTGATCCCTGGTCGGCATCGTTTATGGTTGAGACTAGGACGGTATCTGATCGTCTTCGAGCCCCCAAATTTCATTCTTGATTAATGAAAACATCCTTGGCAAATGCTTTCGCAGTTGTTCGTCTTTCATAAATCCAAGAATTTCACCTCTGACAATGAAATACGAATGCCCTTGACTGTCCCTGTTAATCATTACTCTGATCTCGAAGGCCAACAGAATAGGACCGAAATCCTATGGTGTTATTCCATGCTAATGTATCTAGAGCATAGGCTTGCTTTGAGCACTCTAATTTCTTCAAAGTAACAGCATCGGAGGCATGACTTGGCCAATTAAGGGTAGGAGTGCATCGCCGATAGAAGGGACAGGATGACATGTGCACACCAAAGGGCGGACCGGTCAACCCAACCCAAGGTCCAACTACGAGCTTTTTAACTGCAACAACTTAAATATACGCTATTGGACCTGGAATTACTGCGGATGCTGGAACCAAACTTGCCATCTAGTGGATCCTCGTTAAGGGATTTAGATTGTACTCATTCCAATTACCAAACTCATAGAGCCCAGTATTGTTATTTATTGTCACTACCTCCCCATGTCAGGATTGGGTAATTTTCGCGCTTGCTGCCTTCCTTGGGTTACGGAAAATCATATCATTTAAAATTTCAAGCATACAGTTTATGTAAATATGGATTACGGTCACCTGAACAATACAGTTTTAACACAACCAACAGATTTCCAAATAAAATAAAGATGATACCTGAAATCCCTAATTTTCCCGCAAAACTTTAACCCGAAAATCCCGTATTTTTACCCGATAAATTTCCCCAAATAAGTAGTCATAACATACATATGATCGTAGCCTACAAGCTTACTGATCTCGATTTCAAAAATGGACTGATATAAACAAAATTCCCTTACCTTAACCCGAATTCAAACTACAAACTCTACGGTCCTCAAAACTACGAACCAAGACTCCAAAACCTACAAACCACAGTACAATTCATGCTCACATATACTGAATCAAAAACAAAAACCGAGCCTTACCTCGATTTTAGCCCAAAACCCAAAAACGCTTGAAACGAGATTCTGATCCATAGAAGTTGTAGAGAATCCTTCCACGATCTTCGTGGTAACTTTCGTTTCCCGATTCTAGCAACAATCGGCGAAGAAATCTAGAGAGAAGGAGTAGGGAGAGGTTTAGAGAGAGAGAGATATATATATATATAATTAAGATTTCTTAATGGTGAAGTAATGAGAATTTGCTTTTATGGCCCTTTGACCTAGCCAATTTCGTCGACGAAATGGTACCTTCGTCGATGAATCTTTCACTGAATTCGTCGACAAATCGATGGCCTCCTTGACGAATCCTGATATTTCCTGATTTCCGAAACTCCTTGGCTTCTCCTCGTCGATGAGGCTCTGAATTTCTTCGAATAGAAGAACAAAGGCTTCGTCGATGAACCTATTCTTTTACCAAAATGTCCCTCTCTTTATATATATAAACGCATTATCACGGTTCGGGTTCTTACAACCTCCCCTCCTTACAAAAATTTCGTCCTCGAAATTTGCAATCTCTCTTTACATCCACATTCATACTACTACATACATACCTACTCTAAGGTGAAATAGTGACTATCTATACGCAGTCCCTCTACGATACATACATACTCACTCTAAAGAATACGGCGGCCATTTATACGTAGCCCCGTTACGATACATACATACACACTCTAGAGAATATGGTGGCCATTTATACGCAGCCCCATTATGATACATACATACATGCTCTAGAGAAAAAGGAGGCCATTTATACGTAGCCCCATTACGATACATACATACATGCTCTAGAGAATATGGCGGCCATTTATACACAGCCCTGTTACGATACATACATACATTCCCTCACTTATGGCGGAGGAATACCATGGTTATATACATACACGGTCTCGGGAGCTTACAATACCATATGACCCTCCCAGAGACTAACCACTAAATGCAAGACAAAAACAAAAGTTTACATACATACATACTCATACCACCCTGCTATCAAACTACTACTCAGAACAACTACGGATACTTCTGGCGTATTTCCGTTTCCAGTTCCCAAGAAGCTTCTTCAACCTCGTGGTTTCGCCACAATACATTCACCAACGATATTTCTTTTGTACGAAGCTTCTGAACTTTACGATCCAGAACCTAAATAGGTATCTCCTCATACGCTAAAGTATCCCCGACTTCCAACTCATCATAACTAATAACATGAGATGGATCCAACACATACCTTCTCAGCATGGATACGTGAAACACATCGTGGACCCTTGAGAGTGCTGGGGGTAGTGCAACTTTGTAGGCTACCGGACCCACTTGCTCAATGACCTCAAATGGTCCAATATACCTCAGGCTCAACTTGCCCTTCCTTCCGAATCTCATCACTCCCTTCATCGAAGCAATTCTAAGGAATACCTTAACCCCCCACCTTGAACTCCAACTCATGGCGGCGAACATCCGCATAACTTTTTTGCCAACTCTGAGCCGTTCTAATCCTCTCTCGGATCATACCTACCTTCTCAAACACCTGTTGCACGAGTTCAGGTCCTAAAACCTGACGTTGACTGACCTCATTCCTATACAAAGGAGATCGACACCTCCGACCATACAAAGCTTCGAACGGTGCCATCCCTATACTAGCCTAGAAGCTATTGTTATAGGCAAACTCCACTAGTGGCAGAAACTGAATCCAACTACCACCAAAGTCCAATACATAAGCCCATAACATATCTTCCAAGATTTGTATCGTCTTCTCCAACTGTCCATCAGTCTAGGGGTGGAACACTGTACTGAAAGTAAGCTTCGTCCCCAATGCTTCCTGCAAACTCTTCCAAAATCGAGAAGTAAACCTCGAATCCCGATCTCAGACAATGGACACTGGCACTCCGTGCATTCTCACTATCTCATGCATGTACAAGTCTGCTAGCCTACTCAAAGGGTAGCTAACCTTCGTCTGTACAAAGTGAGCAGATTTTGTCAACTTGTCCACAATTACCCAAATAGTATTCTGCCCGTGAAGCGCTGTCAGTAATCTGGTAACAAAGTTCATGGAAATGTGCTCCCATTTCCATACCAGAATAGGCAAAGGCTGCAACGGCCCTGCTGGCCTCTGATGTTTAGCATTCACCTGCTGACATATCAGACACTACTCCACAAACTGGGCAATATCCCTTTTCATACCACTCCACCAAAAGAACTCGCGCAAATCCTGATACATCTTCGTACTACTCGGATGTACCGTATATAAAGAACGATGCGCTTCTTCCAAAATCGTCCTTCTGATCTTATCATCGCTTGGAACACATATCCGGGTCCCAAATCTCAACACACCTCTGTTAGAGATGTTAAAGTCCACAGCCAAACCCTGCTGCACTTTTTCCACAATCTCAGCTAACTCCGCATCACTAGCCTACATAGCTTTAATATTCTCAAACAAGGTCGGTTGGATTACAGAGCTAGCAACAAAAGCCTGATGATCACCAAACACCAACTCCATGCCAAGGCTTTCTAGATCCCGTCTGACATGATGCTAAGCTACAACTGCAGTTACTGCTTCATACTCTGACTTCCAACTCAACGCATCTACTACCACATTAGCCTTTCCTAAGTGATAACAGATCATGCAATCATAGTCTTTAATCAACTCTAGCCACCGCCTCTGCCTCATATTCAGCTCCTTCTGCATGAAAAAGTATCTGAGGCTTTTGTGGTCAGTAAAAATCTCACACTGAACACCATACAAGTAGTGTCGCTTGATCTTTAAGGCATAAACAACAGAAGCTAACTCTAAATCATGCGTAGGATAATTCTTCTCATACTCCTTAAGTTGGCAAGAAGCATAAGCTACCACCTTACCCTGTTGCATAAGCACACACCCCAAACCCTTTAGGGACGCATCACTATAAATCACAAAACCCCCATTCCCTGAAGGAATGGTCAATATTGGAGCAATATCCAGCTGGTGCTTCAACTTGAGAAAGCACTGCTCACAATCACTAGTCTAGTCAAACTTCACCCCCTTCTTTGTCAATCGTGTTAAAGGTCCAGATAATTTAGAAAAACCCTCTATGAACCGACGATAGTAACCCGCCAGTCCTAGAAAACTCTGAACCTCCTACACACTCTTCGGTCTAGCCCAGTCAATCATAACTTCGATCTTGCTAGGATCAACGGAGATACCACCCCTAGACACCACATAGACTAAGAACACGACCTGATTCAACCAGAACTCACACTTCTTCAGCTTAGCATATAGCTTCTTCTCCCGCTGAATCTGTAACACTAATCTCAAATGTTCTACATGCTCTTCCGTACTCCTCAAGTATACCAGAATGTCGTCGATGAATACCACTATGAATCGATTTAGGTACTCATGGAAAACCCTGTTCATCAGATCCATGAACACTGTCGGCGCATTGGTCAACCCAAACGGCATGACCAAGAACTCGTAATGGCCATATCTGGTTCGAAAAGCAGTCTTCGCTACATCCTCCGCTCTAACCCTCACCTGATGATATCCTAACCAAGATTCGATCTTCAAAAAGACCTGTGTTCCCTGCAACTGGTCAAAAATATCATCTATACAAGGCAAAGGATAGCGGTTCTTCACCATCGCTTTGTTGATCTCACTGTAGTCAATACACATATGCATCGACCCGTCCTTCTTCCTCACAAATAATACTGGAGCTCCCCAGGGCGAAACACTCTGTCTAATGAATCCTCTGTCCAATAATTCCTGCAACTGCTCCTTCAACTCTCTAAGTTCTGCTGGAGCCATCTGGTATGAAGCCTTAGAAATCGGTACCTTGCCAAGTAGCAATTCTATCATAAACTCCACCTCTCGATATGGAGGTAAATCGGGTAGTTCTTCAGGAAACACATCCGGAAACTCATTGACCACCCGAATGTCCTCGAGTCTCAACTCATTTCGCGGCGGTTCTTTCACGCAAGCTAGGAACCCCTGACAACTATCCAAGAGTAACCTCCTCGCCTGTAATGCCGATAAAATCTGTGGCTTCAAACACACACACGATCCTACAAACTCATACTCTTGCTTCCCAGGAGGTCTGAACACTACTACCTTCTTACGATAATCAATTATCGCATAACTGGAGAATAACCAATCCATTCCCAGTATGACGCCAAAACCCGACATGTCGTATACTACAACATTCTCTAGTAGTAGTCTCTCCTGAATCACCACTGGGTAGTTTCCTAACATCTTACTACAAATCATTACACTCCCAGTCAGTGTAGTTACAGACAACATCTCATTCATCACGCTGGTTTCAACCCCACACAATTTCACAAAACTAGAAAATATGAACGAATGGGTTGCCCCCGAATCAAATAAAACAATAGCTTTATTCAAAAGCAATAACATGGTACCTATCACCACATTCCCAACATGTTCCATATCTGCTGGAATAAGTGAATATACTCTCGCCGGAGCCGTGGTTGCCTAGTAATTCACCTGAGGCACCTGATTACTCCTATGGTTCTGGTTCTGTGCAGGCATATCCTTCCTTGGTTCCTGACAGCTCTTCGCCATGTGGCCAACTTGCCATAGTTGTAGCAAACACCCCAGAATGGCTGATACTCGCCATCATGCCATTTACGGCATTTGGCGCATGGTGCGGAGGATGGATCCCCTTGATAACTCAGCCGCTTAGTGTTCTGCCGATAACCAGAGTTGTAATTCTTCTTCTTCTTCTTCCACTTACTTTGTTGAGGACCACTATGAGGACCAGAAGATATTTGCCTCTTCCCCTGAACTTGCACTATCTTATCTCCTCGAAGGTCAGTTTTAACTATGGTGGCTTTATCTACCAGGACAGAGAACTCACGGATTTGCAGCATCCCCACAAGACAGCGGATGTCTTTCCTCAGACCCCTCTTGAACCTCTGAGACTTATCGTGCTCATTCGGAACAAAGTATGGCATAAATCGAGATAACTCGATATATCTAACAACATACCTTTGCAATGTTAAAGTTCCCTGCGTCAGGCTCGAAAACTTATCGGCCTTCGCATCCCGACTGGAGACTGGAAAGTATCTCTCGAAAAATACCTCCTTGAAGCGGCCCCACATCATATTAGATGGGCCAGCTCTCTGCTTCTCAAGCAGGCTCACTGTCGTCCACCATCGCCCTACCTCCCTATTCAACTAGAAGGTAGCGTACAAGACCTTTTGCTTCTGAGTGCAGTGGAGGACTCCCAAAATCCTCTCGGTCTTCTCAATCCATTCCTCCGCCACTATCGGGTCAAGTCCTCCTGTAAATTTCGGAGGGTGCATGCATGTGAACCTCTTGATGGTACACCCCGCATCAATAGGAGAGCTCTCGTGTCTCCTAACACTCTGCCCAATCTCTCGGATCACCTGTCTCACCAAACCACGAGACACAGAGGGAGACTCATCGTTTGCCGTATCCTCAGAGCCACTTTCCAAGTTATTATCCTTGGGATTCATTTTGAAAACAGAATAGGAATCAGTTAGAATTCCTATATCGTACGAAGTTAACACAATCATAGACCTAATCATGTCAACTATTACTCTCACAGGTCTAAGCCTGTCCCGTCACACCGATCCGAATCCATCAATGGTCTGCCCTACCTTTACTAGAATCGTCATTCCAGGAAAAACATGAAATACCACCAACAAATCCTGATCTAGCAACAGAACAACCCTCGACCAACACTACCCATTTCCTACATCCTATACTCTGGTATGAACTCATCAATACTCCTAACCAAGTCTACAAGACCTAACAACTTGGTTAGCTTTGATACCAAGCTGTCATGCCCCGAACCCACAAGTGGGTCCCAGGTGTGAGTTTAAGTAACCTAACCTATCTCTGTATCAATTTAAACATACATGATACAATACAAATAAGAGGGTCCGACCCCATGGGGTACACGGTTGCCCTATATACATACTCATATATCAATCCATACTTATTAGATACACAGTGAAATACGGTCTTTTATACATAAATAAGATCATACCAGAGTCTATACAAACTAGGACATACATTCCCATAAGTACAACACGTACCCCAGGTGTCTACAAGTTATCCTTACAACCTGGATACCAAAACTCATACCTAAAAGGTACTAGTGGTAGCTACGACACCCCTTGCTTCCGGACGCTAGGATGCTACTTACCACTACCAGAAGGACCTGAAAAACATTGTACGTACATTCGGGGTGAGACACCTCTCAGTAAGGAAGAAAACAATTTATATCAGTGTGTGGCATACCAGTGTCATTTTACATACTTCATAACACTATACATACAATGCAGTTTGAAACAATTCATATAGTTTCATGCAATTCCATACAGTACCAGTATTTTCAGAAAACCATTCCAGTTCATACGATACCAAAACATAAATACATATATACATACATACGGTCAGTGTTCTCACACTAGTTCGCAACTACACAAGGTCACCTCGTCTCACAGCGATTACATTGCTACATACACAACTACGCTACGACGATCAAGGCCCAATAGTGATTACATTGCTTCGTACACAACTACACAAGGTCACCTAGCCTCACATTGATTACATTGCTACACATGTAACTACAATGCGACGACACAGGCCTAATAGTGATTACATTGCTACATACGGTGTAGAACACACCCTTCGGTGACTAGTCGAAACATACTCGTGATATTTCACACCCCAGATATAGAGCCGGCCACTCTCGTCCATGGTAGTTAACTGATACATGGCTGTTTTATAAAAACCTGGAATCATTTTGGAACTCACCTTCCTGTACATTTCAGCGTACAGTAATTAGCCGCCATATAGCTGTTTTACAAATACCTGGTACAAATACGTACAACCATACATACCACACTTATTTGGTTTAGGAAAAATCATATCATTTACAATTTCAAGTATACAGTTTATGCAAATATGGATTACGTTCACCTCAATAATACAGTTTTAACACAACCAACAGATTTCCAAACAAAATAGAGATAATACCCAAAATCCCCAATTTTTTTGAAAACGTGTAACTCGAAAATCCGCATTTTTACCCGATAAATTTCCCCAAATAAGTAGTCATAACATACATACAATCGTAGCCTACAAGCTTACCAATCCCGATTTCAAAAATGGACTGATATAAACAGAATCCCCTTACCTTAACCTGAATTCCAGCTACAAACTCTATGGTCCTCAAAACTACAAACCGGGACTCCAAAACCTACAAACCACAGTACAATTCATGCTTACAATCCATACTTCTACACATATACTGAATAAGAAACAAAAACTGAGCCTTACCTCGATTTTAGCCCAAAACCTGAAAACGCTCGAAATGAGATTCTGATCCGTAGAAGTTGTAGAGAATCCTTCCACGATCCTTGTGGTAACTTACGTTTCCTGATTCTAGCAACGATCGGTGAAGAAATTTAGAGAGAAGGAGTAGGGAGAGGTGTAGAGAGAGAGAGAGAGATATATATATATATATATATATAATTGAGATTTCTTAATGGTGAAGTAATGAGAATTTCCTTTTATAGCCCTTTGACCCAGCCAATTTCATCGACGAAATGGCACCTTCGTCTATGAATCTTTCACTGAATTCGTCGATGAATCGATGGCCTCGTCAATGAATCCTGATATTTCTCAATTTTGGAAACTCCTCGGCTTCTCCTCGTCAACGAGGCTCTGAATTTTGTCGACGAGAAGAACAAAGGCTTCATCGACGAAATCCAGCTTCGTCAACGAACCTGCTTTTTTACCAAAATGTCCCTCTTTATATATATAAACCCATTATCACGGTTCGGGTTCTTACGTGTCATGTCGTGTCATGTGTTGTCAAGTACTAGCCATACACACTAGGCCATGCACTAACCATGTCATGTCGTTTCATGTCATGTACCAGCACACTAGGCCATGCACTAACCATGTCATCTCATGCCGTGTCATGCCATGTCGTGTTATACCGTATCATGTCATGTCGTGTCATGTCGTATCATGTCATGTCGTGTCATGCTGTATCATGCCATGCCGTGTCATGCCATGCCGTGTCATGTTATACCGTGCCATGCCATGCTTTGTTATGCCGTGTCATGTCATGTCGTGTCATGTCATGCTGTGTCATGCCATGTCATGTCATGCCGTGCCATGCCCTGCTGTGCTATGCCATCTTATGTCATGTCGTGTCATATAGTGTCATGCGATGCCATGTCATGCCTTGCCGTGCCATGTCGCATCATGTCATGTCTTGTAATGGCATGTCGTATTATGTCATGCCGCGTCATGCCATGCCGTGTCATGTCATGCCGTGTCACGTCATATACCAGTACACTAGGCCAGGTACTAACATGTCATTTCATGTCGTGTCATGTCATGCTGTGTCATGTCATGCCGTGTCATGTCATGTCGTGTCATGCCATGCTGTGTCACACGGTGTCATGTCATGCCGTGTCATGCCATGTCGTGCCATGTCTTGCCCTTTTCTGTCATGCCGTGTCATGCCATGTCGTGTCATGTCATGTACCAGCACACTAGGCCATGCACTAACCATAACATGTCATGTCATGTCATGCCCATGCCGTGTCATGTTGTACCATCTCACGTCATGTGCTAGCCACACACACTAGGTCATGCACTAACCATGCTATGTCATATCATGTCATGTCGTGTCATATCATGTGATGTCGTATCATCTCATATCATGTACTAGCCACGCACACTAGGTCATGCACTAACCATGCCATGTCATGTCATGTCATGTACTAGCACACTACGCCATGCACTAACCATGTCATGTCGTGTCATGTCATATCATCTCATCTTATGTCATGTCATGTAGTAGCGACACACACTAGACCATGCACTAACCATGCCATGACATCTCATGCCATGCAGTGCCATGTCATCCTGTGTTATGTCGTATCATCTCATCTCGTGTCATGTCATATCATCTCATCTCATGTCATGTACTAGCCACACACACTAGGCCATGCACTAACCATGACATGTCATGCCATGTCATGCCGTGTCATGTCAAGTACTAGCCACACACACTAGACCATGCCATGTCATGTCATGTCGTTTCATGTCAAGTACTAGCCACACGCACTAGGCCATGCACTAACCATGCCATGCAGTGTCATGCCACGCATTAATCATGAGAATCTAGCCTCCGTTTTACAAAATTAGTGCTTTATCCAATAGGCACCTTGATTATGTTACCGTACGTCAACACTGACATGTCAATGCATCATGTCAATGCATGGGCCAACGATGGCAATTTGAATGTCGACACTGCACACAGCTTGTCAACGCATGGCCCAACAATGACATATATGGATCTCAACAATGCGTAAGGCCACGCGTGGTTTAGTGTCACCGTGCACTATGCCCAACGATGACCAATCCGAATGTCAATGCATGCCAACGCATGCCACCGCATGGCCCAAAGATGACAAATTGGAATCTCAATAATGCGGAAGGCCACTCATGGTTTAGTGTCACCATGCACTATGCCTAACGATGACAATCTGAATGTCAACACTGCACACAGCATGTCAACGCATATCACCGGATGGCCATGTAGGAATATCAATGTTACACATAGCAGATAGGGCATCGCCACACATGTACTCCCGATACCATTCTTTTATACTTGGTACACTTGAGCATTATGTGCTCTCATTTAAGTTTCAAACCTCTAGCCATTTTTCTTGAATTGGGGAGGGACGAATCGAAGCGACATAGGGCTGAATCTTAGTGGATCGTGGTAGCAATGCCACTCTGCCACTTACGATACCCCGTCGCATATTTAAGTCATCTGCAAAGGATTCTACCCACTTCTTGTTAGAAATTTTACTTCAAGGAAGCCTACACGACTCATCTGTTGTGAGGTCTTGACCTTCGACACGTGCTTTTGGGGGCTGTGAGGCCCCTACTAAGGGTTGACAAATGGGCAATGGACACATGCAGCGCTTCTAGCATGGATTCTGACTTGGAGGCATCCAGTCATAATCCAACGCAAGGTAGCTTCGCTCCACTGGCTTTTCAACCAAGCGCAATGACCGATTGTGCAAATCAACGGTTCCTCTTATACTAGGTTGAATTACTATTGCAACACTATCATCAATAGGGTAAAAGTAACCTATCTCACAACGGTCTAAACCCAGCTCATGTTCCTAATTGGTGGGTGAACAATCCAACAGTTGGTGAATTCTGCTTCACAATGATAGGAAGAGCCGACATTGAAGGATCAAAAAGCAACGTCGCTGTAAACGCTTTGCTGCCACAAGCCAATTATCCCTATAGTAACTTTTCTAACACCTCTAGCTTCAAATTTCGAAGGTCTAAAGGATCGATAGGCCATGCTTTCTTGGTTCGTATTCGTACTAGAAAACATAATCAAATGAGCTTTTACCCTTTTGTTCCACACGAGATTTCTATTTTCGTTGAGCTCATCTTAGGACACCTGCATTATCTTTTAACAGATGTGCCACCCCAGCCAAACTCCCCACCTAACAATGTCTTCCACTTGGATTGGCCCATCGAAACAGGCCTTGGGTCCAAAAAAAGGGGCGATAACCCCGCCTCTAATTCACGAAATAAGTAAAATAACGTTAAAAGTAGTGGTATTTCACTTGCGCCATTTTTGACTCCCACTTATCCTACACCTCTCAAGTCATTTCACAAAGTCGTACTTGAGTCAAGCTCAACAGGGTCTTATTTCCCCACTGATTCTACCAAGCCTGTTCCCTTGGCTGTGGTTTCGCTGGATAGTAGACAGGGACAGTGGGAATCTCGTTAATCCATTCATGTGCGTCACTAATTAGATGATGAGGCATTTGACTACCTTAAAAGAGTCATAGTTACTCCTGCCATTTACCCACGCTTGGTTGAATTTCTTCACTTTGAAATTTAGAGCACTGAGCAGAATTCACATTGCGTGAGCATCTGTAGGGACCATCACAATGCTTTGTTTTAATTAAACATTCAGATTCCCCTTGTCCATACCAGTTCTGAGTTGACTGTTCAACGCCCGAGGAAGGCCCCCGAAGTAGTAGTTCCCAATCCATCCCCCAAGCAACATGCAACGACCTGCTCTCACTGCGAGAGCAGCTCGAGCAGTTCATCAACAGCTGACGGTTTCGAGATTGGGACCCCTGTGCCCGGCCCTCAAAGCCAATCCTTTTCCCGAGGTTACAAATCCATTTTACCGACATCCCTTGCTTACATTGTTCAATTGACTAGAGGTTGTTCACCTTGGAGACCTGATGCGGTTATGAGTATGATCAGATGTGGATGGTACTCGGTCCTCCGAATATTCAAGGGCCGCCAAGGGCACATCGAACACCACGTGAAGTGCGGTGCTGTTCCAGCCGTTGGCCCTACCTCCAGCTGATCCGTTTCCACGGTGGGCAGGCTGTTAAACATAAAAGATAACTCTTCCCGAGGCCCACGGCGATGTCTCTGGACTTCCTAATGTCACCGTCAACCTCCATATCCCAATTCAGGCATTTTAACCCAATTCCCTTTCGAAGTTCATGCACTCGGCGCTATCAAATGAGCTTCCCCTGCTTCTTAGGATTGACTAACCCATGTGCAAGTGTCGTTCACATGGAAACTTTCCCCTCTTTGGCCTTCAAAGTTCTCATTTGAATATTTGCTACTACCACCAAGATTCGAACTGACGGCAGCTCCACCCAAGCTCATGCCCAAGGTTTTCCAGCAACCGTCGCGCCTTCCTGCTCATCGAGACCTGGAAATTTCCTCGACGGCCGAGTATAGGTCGCATGCTTTAGCGCCATCCATTTTTGGGGCTAGTTGATTCGGCAGGTGAGTTGTTACACACTCCTTAGTAGATTTCGACTTCCATGAGCACCGTCCTACTGTCGTAATCGACCAACACCCTTTGTGGGATCTAGGTTAGCGTACAGTTAGGCACCATAACCTGACTTCCGGTTTATCCCGCATCGCCAATTTTGCTTACCATAAATGGCCCACTTGGATCTACCGATTCCATAACATGGCTTAACAAAGCAGCCATGTTGTCCTACCTATTTAAAGTATAAGAATAGGTCAAGGGCATTGCGCCCTCGATGCCTCTAATCATTGGCTTTACCTGATAGAACTCGACAAAGCTCCAGCTATCCTGAGGGAAACTTTAGAGGGAACCAGCTACTAGATGGTTCGATTAGTCTTTCACCCCTATACCCAAGTCAGACAAACGATTTGCACGTTTGCATCACTGCAGGCCTCCACCAGAGTTTCCTCTAGCTTCGCCCTGCTCAGGCATAGTTCACCATCTTTCGGGTCCCAACAGGCATGCTCACACTCGAACCCTTCTCAGAAGATTAAGGTCGGTCAGCGGTGCAACCCACAAGGGGATCCCGCCAATTAGCTTCCTTACGCCTTACGTGTTTACTCACTCATTGACTTGCACACATGTCAAACTCCTTGGTCCGTGTTTCAAGACAGGTCGAATGAGGAGCCCGCAGGCTGATGCCTGGAGCACGCAAGTGCATAAGCACGCCATAACAGCACGCACTACCCACCACAATCATAGCAACGACATCTCCACATGCATATCAACAGCTTGGGCTTAGGACGCTGCCACAATCCGCATCGGTTCACATCCCGAGTCGATCGGTTGACCAGCTTATCACCGTTTCACATCCGATCGAGATGCATTGCCGGCCCTCATCTGCTTCCCTCCTGACAATTTTGAAGCGCTCTTTGACTCTATTTTCAAAGTCCTTTACATCTTTTCCCCGCGATACTGGGTTTCTATCGATCTCTCACCAATATTTAGCCTTGGACAAAATTTATCGCCCAATTAGGGCTGCATTCCCAAACAACCCGACTCGCCGACAGCGCATCGTAACCCAACAAGGTCCAAGCACGACAGGGCTCTCACCCTCTCTGGCACCCCCTTCCAGGGGACTTGGGCCTGATATGTCGCTAAGGACATTTCTATAGTCTATAATTCGAACATTGTTGTCTGATTCTCAAGTTGGGCTTTTCCCAATTTGCTCGCCGTTACTAAAGGAATCCTTGTAAGTTTCTTTTCCTCTGCTTATTAATATTCTTAAACTCAGCGGGTAGCCTCGCCTGACCTGGGGTCACAATAGAGTATTGTCCTTTATAGAAAAATAATAAAGGGTTGAGTGAGATCCTTACGTCAACGCAACTAAAACGATGGAGCATGAAACAATGAAAGGGTTTAACAACCACCAATCACCATTTTTTGTGTCATCTAAGACCTCGTATTTTCAACCAACCGCCCACAACTAAGTGCACGGGAGGCCAACATCCACCCACATAGTATCCCACCCACAACAATGTTTTGTGGGATAGGGTTTAGGGTGACGGATCATGTGACACCCAAGTAGACGTACCCTCAGCCTAATGGCTTTGGGTGTAACTTGCGTTCAAGGACTTGATGATTCACGGGATTCTGCAATTCACACCAAGTATCGCATTTTGCTGCGTTCTTCATCGATGCACAAGCCGAGATATTTGTTGCCGAGAGTCATTATGGTTCAAAAATAAACACATCCCATTGCACCGTAGATGAGGCAACAAGAGAATGTTCTTTCATTTCAATTCCTTGGTGCATGTCGCACCCAGGTTATTGTGAAACTCATCGAAATGAGCTTGCAAACAAACATGATTTCCCATTCAATAAGAAATGGGGAATACCTGCATTGCAATGTTCAAATCGACAAGTGTGAGGTGAGCATGAAGCAATCACCACTATGTAAATAACATATTCGCGAGTCATTCTTTGGCAAGTTTTGCAATGATCCTTCCGCAGGTTCACCTATGAAAGCCTTGTTACAACTTCTCCTTCCTCTAAATGATAGGTTCAGTGGACTTCTTGCGACGTCGCCGACAGCAAACCGCCCACATCGTCGCAATCCGAACACTTCACCGGACCATTCAATCGGTAGGAGCGACGGGCGATGTGTACGAAGGGCAGGGACATAGTCAACGCAAGCTGATGACTCACGCTTACTAGGAATTCCTCATTGAAGACCAACAATTGCAATGATCTATCCCCATCACGATGATATTTCAAAGATTACCCAAGCCTATAGGCCAAGGCTATAGACTCGTTGAATACATCAGTGTAGCGCGCGTGCGGCCCAAAACATCTAAGGGCATCATAGACCTATTATTGCCTCAAACTTTCATGGCCTAATTGGCCATAGTCCCTCTAAGAAGCTGGTCATGAAGGGTCACCTCCACATAGCTAGTTAGTAGGTTGTGGCCTCGTTTGATGACGGAATTAACCAGACAAATCGCTCCACCAACTAAGAACGGCCATACACCACCACCCATAGAATGAAGAAAGAGCTCTCAGTTAAAGGCTCTCAATCAGAGGCAAGTTAGAGAGAGAAGCTCTCACCTCTCTCTGGGGAGAGGCGCTTGTCCGTGGTGAGTGGGCTGTTTCTTGTGTGATTCCTGCACCTTCTTGGTTGATTGAAGCTTGGATTTGGAGTGGGTGTAGATGATTTTGTGATTATCTACTGCTAGGCATTCTCTTTGATGGCTTTCCTTCCTTCGGTTTGCGAAGAAGGTGGCTTGTAAAGTTTCCCACCCAAAGAAATCTGAAAAATGTCGAGGTCAGATTGCTCAAAGAAGAAGGATGATGCGAATGGGTTCTCGTCCCATAGCAAGGTGCAGTCTGTTTTGAAGCAAAAGGTTAAGGATGATTTATACTTCATTGAGCTGAGAGGGGGAGATAAGGAAATATGGACTCAAAGAGATGATGAGGAAATCATGGAAAAATATGAAAGACTGAAGAATGAAATGAAATTGAAATTGATCCAAACCAAAGCCAATCTCTCCCCGGATAGCCTTATGGATCTTGTTAAAAAACAACTAGGGTTTTCTGCATGTAGATTTGTGGGTTTGGATGGGGTTGAGACCAAAGAAAATTTAGAAACTCCGATGGTTTTAAATGAAAAAATCATGGAAGCTTTGGGTCTTGTAGGTGAGAGTTCTAGTGGTACATCGAATGGTCCCCTAGCCTTTTCTCCTATTACAAAGAGGCCTTGGGGTGATGAAGAGGAGTTTCCAAGTCTAGAGAAATTGATTCTAGAGAAGACACAACCTGCAGTACCTGAGTTAGAAGGGAAGAAGGAAAGATTGATTACTCAAAATAAGAGGAGGGTGCTCTGGTCTGAGCTTTTCGCGAATAACAGACTTCCAGAATTATGTACCCCCATCTTTGCTTTCCCCTCTAATGGTCTGGGTGCTAGAATGAAACTATCTGATCTCTTGAGGCCTAAAGACTTGTACATCAAATGCCTAGCAGGGTACTTTGTGGGAAAATACCCTGGGAATGCTGTTGTAGTTGCCATCGTGAACTCATGGAAGGCCAAGGTCACTTTTATCAGGCATGTTGATAACTAGATTGTTTTCAAATTTCAAAATGTAGATGAGATGGACAGTGTGCTCCAGAAGGCTCCTTTCATCTTTCATGGTAGGACCCTATTCATCAAAAGGATGCCAAAAAATTTTTAGTTTGGCCCTGAACACAGGACTATCTTGCCTGTATGGGTGCAGTTGAGAAATCTCCTGGTTGAAATGTGGAATCCCTTAGCTATTGGCAAAATCTATTCTGAGTTGGGTAAACCCATGTGTGCAGGCAAACTGACAATGCTGCACGCTAGGGTCTCCTTTGCAAGAGTCCTTGTAGAAGTGGATGTGGCCAAGAAGATCAAGCACTCAGTTAGAGTAATCCTTCTTGATGATGAAGAACTGAATCAAGTAGTAATATATGAGAATCTTCCCAAGTTCTGTATGTTCTGCAAATATGTAGGACATACAGAGAACTTTTGTGGAATCAAGAAAAATAGAAGTGGGTCTGGTTTGCAGGAGACTTATAAGGCTAAAGATCCTATCTCAAATTCACAGGTGCCACCTACTGTGGTGGAGAATGCAACTGCTACTGACTCTGATATTTTGGGGTTTTCTAAAGGAGCTGCTCAGGGAATTCCTATTCCTTTAGCTAACTCTAGTGCTAACAGAACCTGTTTATCTACAGAGAAGGGGAAGTCAGTGATGGATCTAGCAGTGGCTTCCATGAATGGTGGTTTGTCTCCTGTTGTAGATTCTGTAGATACTTGGCCTAGGGTGGGGGCTGCTCAGTTGATTAATCAGGTTGTGGATAGGCTTTCCCCTAATCTGCCACAGATGGGTTTGGTCAGTGCCTGGGTTCCTGATCCTTCCACTGGTTGCTGCTCTACTGCTCCTTAGTATTTTAGACAAGATAATGGGAAATCCTTCAATGAAATCTCTCCTTGTTCTCATGAGGGTAATATTGTTGTGTAGGACAAAGGAAAATGAATTGTGAATAGCATTGACAATCCCTATCCTCTGGAGAATCCAATACAACAGAATGGATTACAGACAATAAATGATGATCCGCAGGGTAATATGGTAGTTGTATGTGCTCTGCAGGCTTCTGGTGCTCCTAAAAATAATACACCCTTAGGGAAATCAAAACAAGTATCTAAGGATCCAAATGAGGGATTTACTGTTGTCAAAATTAGGAAATCATCTAAGAGGGGTGGAAATACATACCAATACAACATGAGGGGGGGTCACCTCCCCTATTTTGCTTAATGAAGATATCTTCATGGAACATTAGGGGTTTAAATAAACCCCGGAAACAGAATGGGATCTTGGATCTCATTAGGAAAAATAAACTAGATATGATTGGAATCTTGGAAACAAAAATGTCCTTGGATAAACTTAATTCAATGATGCAAAGGAAGTTCAGTTCTTGGGTTCAAATAAATAACTTTATGTTGCATGCTGCACGGAGAATTTTGGTATTATGGGACCCCCAGAAAGCCCTTGTTCAGACTCACCATTTAAGTGCCTAGACTATCCACTATACTATTAAATGCTTGGTCACTTCAACTGTGTTCGTTATCAGTTTTATCTATGGATTTAATTCCCTGGTTGCTAGAAGATCCTTGTGGATGGATCTTGTACAGATTGGATTGTCTACTCCAATTCCTTGGTTACTTCTTGGTGACTTTAATTGTGTATTAAATCCTGAGGAAAAAAGGAATGGAGTTCTAGTAACTGTATATGAAACAAAAGGCATTAATGACTGCTTCAATGAAGCTGGCCTCTCTGACTTGAGCTCCCTAGGATGCCTACTTACATGGTCTAATGGGAATGTCTGGAGTACGCTAGACAGAGTTATGGTTAGTCAGAGGTGGCTTGGTTCTGGTTGGGTCTCCCAAGCTATCTTCCAATTCCCAAGTATTTTTTCTAACCACTCAGTGCGCATTATTAATTTATTTTCTGCATAGGTCCTGGGTCGTGCTCCATTCAAGTATTTCAACATGTGGTCAACTCACCCTGAGTTCCAAAAAATTGTTAGTGATATCTGGCAGCTTGAATATGTGGGAAAGCTCCAATTTTGCTTCTGCAAAAAGCTCCGGGCCTTGAAAAAACCATTGAGACTTTTGAATGCAGCCAGTTTCTCCCACATCTCTACAAGAGCTGAGGCTGCTAGCTCTGAAGTAAAGGAAATCCAGCAACTTATGCATGATAACCCTTCCTGTCATACACTATAGGAAGATTTGAATGCTAAGAAATTGAAAGCTCTAAGGCTTGAGGAGGCAAACAGATTATTCTTGGCTTAATACACTAAAAGTAAATTCCTCAAGTTTTGTGATAGGGGCTTTTCCTTCTTCCATAGTTTGTTGAGAAGGAACAGATCAAGGAACCACATTGCTTCTATTACTCTACAAAATGGTGAAATATCTGAATTATATGACCATATTGCTCAAGAGTTTGTCAGCTACTACAAGCAACTACTAGGTACAGTTGGCAGTAACTCTTTGGTGGATTCTCAGATCATTGCCAGAGGACCTGTTTTGAATGAGGTGAAAGGGAGTATTATGATGGCCTTGATTTCAGAGGAGGAAATCAAGTATGCACTTTTCAGTATTAGGGATAATAAGGTCCCTGGGCCTAATGGGTTCTCAGCTGGATTCTTTAAAAATGCCTGGAATGTTATTGACAATGATTTCATCTTGACAGTGAAGGAATACTTTGAGAGTGGTCGGCTACTAAAACAGTTAAACCACACAGTCATTGCTCTTATTCCCAAATCTAATCATGCCTCTTCAGTTAATGACTTTAGACCAATTGCATGCTATAATGTGATCTATAAAGTTATATCAAAGATTATAGCTGAAAGAATAAAGCCAGTCTTGGGTGATCTAATTAATCCTGCACAGGCTACCTTCATTAAGCATAGAAGTATGGTGGAAAACATTTACATGGTGCAAGAGTTAGTGAGAGGATATTCAAGAAGGAGAATTTCCCCTAGATGTTTGTTGAAAATTGATCTTAGGAAGGCATATGATTCTGTTGCTTGGCCTTTCCTCAGGGAGATGCTTTCACACCTTTGGTTTCCTGCTAGTATGATTGCATGGATCATGGAATGTGTCACTACCACGTCCTACTCTATCTCCCTCAATGGTAGGATATTTGGTTTCTTCAAGGGCAATAAAGGTTTGAGACAGGGAGACCCCCTGTCTCCTCTGCTTTTTGTGATCTGTGTTGAGTATCTCTCTAGACTTCTGAAATCAGTGGAGAGTAACACTGATTTTAAATTCCATCCCAAGTGTGAAGATCTTAGGCTCTCTCACCTGATGTTTGCTGATGACCTAATGATATTTTCTAGGGGTGATATCCCATCTGTGAGGTACTTAACCAAATGCTTAAATGATTTCTCCAACTGTTCTGGACTGGCAGTAAATTTACTAAAATCTGATTTATATCAAGCTGGAATTGGCCCTGAGGAGCTGGTGAGTATTATCAATCTCTCTGGTATGAAACTGGGTACCTTCCCCATCAAGTATTTGGGTATTCCCCTGCTCTTTTCCAGAATAAATGCTTCTCACTTCTCTCCTTTGATCAACAAGATTGCTGGGTTGCTTATGGAATCGCCGTCCCACATCCTCTCCTATGCAGGGTCTTCTTATAGGGTGATAGGAGAAAGCCATCGGTGGCTTTGTGGGAGGTTTGTCTCCTAAAATCTAAAGGTGATCTTGGTGTTTTTGATCTATGTACATGTAACTATGCCTTGTTGTCTAAGGCACTATGGAACATTCACTCCAAGAAAGATTCAGTTTGGACAAAGTGGATTCATCACAGGTACTTATCTGACTTGGACATTTGGAGTGTTTCTGCAGCTAAGAATGATTACCCATTATTTAAAAAGCTAATTACTATTTGTGATCAGTTGGTGGCTGAATGTGGTGGTGTTGATGCTGCTATTGAAACCCTCAATGGATGGGAGAATAGAAGTAAAATAAGCTATGAATTCTGGAGATCTAAAGGCCACAAACTGCCATGGTCTAGGATAGTTTGGTATAGGGACATTCTCCCTAAGCACTCAGTCTGCTTATGGGTGGGTTTGAAGAGCAAACTCCCTACTTGTGATAAGGTGAATGCTGATGGAATTGATCGGATATGTACTTTTTGCAATACAGATTCTGAAACCTTGGATCACTTATTTTTCAAGTGTAAGTTTACTGCTGAAGTTTGGAATGGTATAAGAAACTGGCTGGGCATTAAAAGATCCATGACAACCATTAGGGCTACAGGAAAGTGGCTTCATAAGGAGGCCAAGGGGAATGGCTTACATGCAGCTGGGCAGAAGATTGGGTTTGTGGCTTGTGTTTATTTCATTTTGCATTTCCACAACAGAAGTAGATTTGAAAAATACTCCATTCCCACCTTGGAGCTGATCAATGTAATTCAAAAACATGTTTATGGAGCCATTTATAACAAATTTGAATTACATACTGTTTAGATGTATTTCTTTGTAAGTTCCTTATGGTATTCCATATGGACTTCATTTTGAGCTATATGAATGTATGTTGAATTTGGCCTTAGTGGCCCCTGGGTATGCCCAGGTTGGATGTATGGTTTTCTATGGTTGGTTTTGTATTTGGCCTGGGAATGCCCACTGTATTTGTAAATATTTACTTTTATCAATACAATTTTACCCTTTGATAAAAAAAAAAAAAAAAAAAAAGAAAGAGCTCTCAGTCTGTCAATCCTTACTATGTTTGGGCCTAGTAAGTTTCCCCGTGTTGAGTCAAATTAAGCCGCAGGCTCCACACCTGGTGGTGCCCTTCCGTCAATTCCTTTAAATTTTAGCCTTGCGACCATACTCACCCCGGAACCCAAAAACTTTGATTTCTCATAAAGTGCCAGCGGAGTCCTATAAGCAACATCCACTGATCCTTGGTTTGCGTCGTTTATGGTTGAGACTAGGATACTATCTAATCGTCTTCGAGCCCCCAACTTTCGTTCTTGATTAATGAAAACATCCTTGGAAAATGCTTTCTCAGTTGTTAGTCTTTCATAAATTAAAGAATTTCACCTCGGACTATGAAATACGAATGCTGTCGACTATCCCTGTTAATCATTACTCCGATCCCAAAGGCCAACAGAATAGGACCAAAATCCTATGATGTTATCCCATGCTTTTGTATCCAGAGTGTAGGCTTGCTTTGAGAACTCTAATTTCTTCAAAGTAACAACATCGGAGGCACGACCCGGCCAATTAAGACCAAGAGCGCATCGCCGATAGAAGGGACGGGATGACCGGTGCACACCAAAAGGCGGACCGGTCAACCCAACCAAAGGTCCAACTACGAGTTTTTTAACTACAACAACTTAAATATACACTATTGGAGCTGGAATTACCACGACTTCTGGCACCAGACTTGCCCTCCAATGGATCCTCGTTAAGGGATTTAGATTGTACTCATTCCAATTACCAGACTCATAGAGCCCGGTATTGTTATTTATTGTCACTACCTCCCCATGTCAGGATTGGGTAATTTGCGCGCCTGCTGCCTTCCTTGGATGTGATAGCCGTTTCTCAGGCACCCTCTTTGGAATCAAACCCTAATTCTCCGTTACCCATCACCACCATGGTAGGCCACTATCCTACCATCGAAAGTTGATAGGGCAAATATTTGAATGATGCATCGCCGACACCAAGGCTGTGCGATCCGTCGAGTTATCATGAATCATCAGAGCAACGGGAAAAGCCTGCATTGACCTTTTATCTAATAAATGCATCCCTTCCAGAAGTCGAGGTTTGTTGCACATATTAGCTCTAGAATTACTACGGTTATCCGAGTAGCAAATACCATCAAACAAACTATAATTGATTTAATGAGCCATTCTCGGTTTCACAGGCTGAATTAGTTCATACTTACACATGCATGGTGTTAGGGAGTGATAATGTAATAGGGAAAAGGGGGAGCGAGATACTACTATAATTGTATTCTTCAGGGATTTATAATGAATATATGATTATCTGTGTTATCGTTTGTATGGTTATTCTCTTGTAGTTTAATAATATAAGTAGTCCTTTTCATTGTGGTGTTTTGTTGCCTTGGATTGTGATGTCTCTGATTGTTATAGTCTTATTCGGTGTATAAGAATATATTGCTCATGTGATATCCCATTGTTCCTTATTTTTCTTGAGTATTAAGACTCACCTAGTGCTCGTGCTTGCAGGCTTGAACGTGTGAGACTTGGTTGACTTGTCGATTGAGAGCTCTCAACGAATGCCACACGACCTTTACTTAAGTCCCATTTTGGGGGTCCGTGACAGTTGGTATCAGAGCACAGTGTGTATAAGCACCATGAGTGGTAATATGAGAAATAAGTCAGGAAAAGTGGAGCGCATTGAGGTGCTTGAGATGAAACTTGTAACCCTGGAGGCAACGTGTGGTGAACTCCAAGGGTTGGTGGCAACATTGATAAAGGAAAAAGGCGTGCCAACATAGGTTGAGGCCGCTGAAGAAAACCCTAGAGAAAATATCTATGGGGTATCAAAATTTGTAGAGAGACTTGAGGAACTTGAAAAATTCAGTCCACGTGTGAAATCCCTGGAGAAACGGCCAAGAGAGCTTGAGGCCTTCTAGAAAAGTATTGAGTAGTTGGAAGCCTTTGAGAGCAGGTTGGAACATATTGAGGGCATATTGCCATCTCTTTCATCCCAACGAGGAGAGCCAATAGAGCTTAAGGCCTCCTTATGGGAGCTAACGGATAATTTTGATTTCCTTGCAGAAGATGTTAAGGAGTCCATTACTACTTTGGATGAAGATTTGAAGGAGATGAGCAATGTCCAAAGTGCAGTGGTCTAGGTCTAGAGGACAAGAGATAACTGTGAAAGTGAATGCAGTGGCACAAATAGCCTGAAGGCTGGTTACAGATCCAAGTGAAGGTTTTCAATTGAAGGTACCGGAACCTAAAAGTTTTGGGGGTACGCGTGGACCGAGTAAATATGGCAATGGTATACCTGGCCGGGGATGCAAAATTGTGGTGGAGAACTAAATGGAATGTTATCCAGCACAATAGATGTGTTATTAACACGTGGGAGGGGTTGAAAAAAGCATTGAAGAACCAATTCTATCCCGAAAATGTGGAGTACATAGCAAAGTGCAAAGTAATGGAATTGCAACAAACCGGTTCAATAGGGAGTTATGTATGAGAATACCAAGCCTTGATGTTGGACATCATAGACATGACCAAATTAGATAGACTGTTTCATTTTCTTCAGGGTTTGAAGACATGGCCAAGGAATGAACTGCGTTGGCAACGTGCCAGTGTTCTCTCTTCTGCCCTCGCTGCTGCCGAACGGTTGGATGATTTTTTGGACAATTCTGAGAAGCAAAATTTCCCTACGTCCACCAATAATGATTCCAGGCCCAGTAAAGTGTATAAGCCCACAAATGGGGGAAGGGATAGGGAGACAAATTGTTCTTGGAAAGATAAAATAGTGCCCATGAATAAGGAGTGGAGGGGCGAACGAACGGGGGTTGGAGAGCGTCGACCGGTCTCTTGTTTTCTTTGCATAGGACCGCATCGAGTGGCGGAGTGCCCTGAACGAAAGGCTTTGAATGCTTTAAAGGCCCCTTTGAGGGGAAACCAAAACCCTGATAACAACCCCAGAAGAACAACAAAATATGGTGGGAGCATTGAGATTTTTGGGGGCATTAGAGCGCCAACTAGTTACCAACAAGTCTCAGAAGAAGGGGTTAATGTACATTGATACACATGTGAATGGAAGGAAAATCAAGGCCATGATTGATACAGGGGCCACCCATGATTTCATTACTGATTTTGAAGCTTAATGGTTAGAATTACAAGTAGATAAGGATGTGGGCAAGTTAAAAGCAGTGAATTCTCAAGCATTAACCATGGTGGGGGTGGCACCTAAAGTGGCTTGCCAAATGGGGTCATGGTCTTGAACTGTTGATTTCACCGTGGCACCCCTTGATGACTTTGACATGGTATTGGGGATGGATTTTCTTAAAGTGACATGCTCAATGCCGATCCCAGCTGCGGATTGTCTTGTGATAATGGGAAGTACACCTTGTGTGGTCCCCGCAGCCTACAACAATTTCGATGAGAGGAAGTTGCTTTCAGCCATCCAATTCAAGAAAGGAGTAAAAAGGGGAGAACTTTATTTCGTGGTCATACGGTCTCAGAAGATGAAGAGATAGCAAATATCCAGTTGAGATTAAGGAAGTTTTAGAAGAGTTCAAGGAGGTGATCCCAGAACAGCTACCTAGGGTTTTACCACCTCAATGACAGATTGACCACGAAATTGAGCTTTTTCTAGGAGTAAAGCCGCCAGCACGTGGCCCTTATCGAATGGCACCGCCTGAGTTAGCTGAACTTAGAAGGCAACTGAATGATCTAATTGCAGCAGGGTTCATCCGTTCTTCAAAAACACCTTTTGGGGCCCTAGTGTCGTTTTAGAAGAAACAAGATGGTAGTTTGCGCTTGTGTGTAGATTATCGTGCTCTTAATAAGGTGATGGTTCACAACAAGTATCCCATTCCACTAATTGCTGATACTTTTGACCAATTAAGTACAACTAGATAATTCACTAAATTGGACTTGAGGTCGAGATATCATCAAGTGCGCATTGTAGAGGGAGATGAACCGAAAACTACTTGTGTCACTCGATATGGAGCATTTGAATAACTTGTCATGCCTTTTGGGCTAACAAATGCTCTTGCTACCTTTTTTTCTCTAATGAATCAGGTTTTCCAAGACTACCTTGATCAATATGTGGTTGTTTACGTTGATGACATACTGGTTTTCAGCGCATCCTTAGAAGAGCATAAAGATCATCTTCGGAAGGTTATTCAAAAACTCAAAGAAAATTAGTTATATGTAAAAGGGGAGAACTGTGTTTTTGCTTAAAAGCGTATTAAATTCTTGGGGCATAACATTGAGGAGGGCCAAATACGGATAGATTCAACTAAAGTAGAAACCATCAAGGAGTGGCGAGCACCTACATCCGTTAGAGAACTGCGATCTTTCTTGGGCCTAGCCAACTACTATCGAAAGTTTATAGAGGGGTACTCCAGAAGAGTTGTATTGTTAACAAATTTACTAAGGAAGGGGGTACCATGGGGGTGGTCAGAAGAGTGCCAATTAGCATTCGTTGAATTAAAGGGAAAGATTGTAGGAGATCCTGTGCTAATCCTTCTTGATGTGACAAAGCCATTTAAAGTGCAAGTAGATGCCTCAAACTTTGCATTAGAGGGAGTTCTCTTGCAGGAAAGGCATCCAGTTGCTTTTGAAAGTAGAAAATTATTGGGTGCCGAACGGAACTATACAGCACAGGAAAAGAAGCTTCTCGTTGTGGTACACTATCTTCGGGTGTAGAGGCATTATCTCCTGGGGTCCAAATTTGTGGTAAAAACTGATAATGTGGAGGTTACTCACTTTTTCTCACAACCTGGACTAACATCAAAACAAGCCCGTTGGCAGGAGAAGCTAGCTGAAACTAATAGAAGAAGAGAAAACATGACAATTCTGGGTAGAAGATGGACTGATAATGACTAAAGGCAGGAGAGTCTATGTGCCCAAAGTTGGAAACTTGAGGAAAACCTTACTAAAAGAATGCTATGATACATTGTGGGCTGGTCATCTGGGATGGCGAAGAACTCAGGCATTGATTACACAGGGGTACTATTGGCTGAATATGCAAGATGATGTGATGAGTTATACCAAAACTTGCTTCATCTGTCAACAAGACAAGGTAGAAAGAAAGAAGAACTCAGGTTTATTGAAGCCATTGCTAGTTCCTTCCAGGCCATGGAAGAGTGTCTCTTTGGACTTCATTTCCTCATTGCCAAAAGTAGAGGACTATGATTGACTAGTTCTCAAAGTATGCAACTTTCGTACCAGTCTCAAAGCCATGTTCAGCAGAGAAGATAGCTCAGCTATTCTTCAAGCATGTGGTGAAATATTGGGGTGTTCCAGAAAGCCTAATCAGTGATAGGGATGTTAGATTCATGGGGGGATTTTGGGGTGAACTCTTTCGCTTGATGGGTTCTTAATCTGTCCACTAGCTATCACCCACAGACAGATGGTCAAACTGAACGTTTTAATAGGATGCCGGAAGAATACTTGCAACATTTCGTTAACTCCAATCAGAAGAATTGGGTTACTTTACTGGACACGGCACAATTCTATTTTAACTCTATGAAATCTTCTGCGACTAATAAAAGCCCTTTTGAGATTGTGATAAGTCAATAACCGACTCTCCCGCACACTCTGGATGGTCTATACAAAGGAAATTGCCCGAAAGCATACCAAATCATGAAAAATTGGTTGCAAAATATCAAAGTCACCCGAGCTCAGTTAGAAAAAGCATCAAAGCGCATGAAGAAATGGGCTAACAAAGGGAGATGACCACAACAATTTGAAGCTGGGGATCTGGTTCTTGTAAAAGTGCCACCGGAGACATTTCACTTTCTTTATGGCAAGGATAAAAGGTTGTTACGCAGTTACGGAGGTCCTATCAAAGTGATCCAAAAGGTAGGACATGCATCTTATCGGCTTTAGCAACTCGAGTGGATGAAAAATCACAGACATCCAATCCATCCTGTATTTCATGTAAGCAATTTAAAGCCATTCCACACAGATGAAGCAAATCCGCATCGACAAAATTTAAGGAGATCAACAATATCCAAAAGGCAATCTGTCAATAAAGAAGGCCAGGAGATCATTGCAGACAGAGTCGTCAATGTAGAAGGTCGTCAACAACAACAAATTCTGGTTCAGTGGATGGGGCTGGTGGAAAAGAGAATAGTTGGGAAATGGCAGAAAACCTTTAGCATTCCATACAAAAGATTGAAGATTTCAGAAATTCGAAGACAACGACATCCACTTTGACATCAAAAGAGTGAGAAGGCCTTCTACAACACATCGACGAGGACGTCGATAAAATGAGTGGGGGAGGATGTTAGGGAGTGACAATGTAATAGGGAAAAGGGGGAGTGAGATACTACTGTAATTGTATTCTTCAAGGATTTAGAATGAAAATATGATTATTCGTGTTATCGTTTGTATGGTTTTTCTCTTGTAGTTGAATAATATAAGTAGTCCTTTTCATTGTGGTGTTTTGTTGCCTTGGATTGTGATGTCTGTGATTGTTATAGTCTTATTCGGTGTATAAGAATATATTGCTCATGTGATATCCTACTATTCCTTGTTTTTCTTGAGTATTGAGACTCACCGACTGCTCGTGCTTGTAGGCTTGAACGTGTGAGACTTGGCTGACTTGTCGAGCGAGAGCTCTCAACGAGTGCCACACGGCCCTTACTAGAGTCCCATTTTGGGGGTCCGTGACACATGGCTTAATCTTTGAGACAAGCATATGACTACTGGCAGGATCAACTAGGTAGCATTCCTTATCGACACCGACACCGTATAAGCCTAAAAGGTAATCAAAGCAAGCATCATCGTCGTGTATTGCATCAAGTGATAAACACTTGGTTAAGGGCACTTTGGAGTGTCAACCCCATGCCCGCACAAGGTTTTGCATCCGAGAGCACAAGCAATTGAACCCAAACAAACCATAAGCATAAGACACACAAGTGAAGCATATGCATGGATTGTAGGGGTTGCTTCTAGGTTCACCATACACCCCAAAAAAAGGCATATGGCAAAAATAGAGATATCAATAAAAAATTCAACTTAGGTAGGCAACACAAGAATCAATATTTTGCCCAAGGAAGCAATTCACTTGAAGCAACAATGAAAAGGAATGCATGAGTACAATTCTCAGCATAAGCAAAGAGCCAGCAAACCCACACAAACCAATGGCCACTCACACACCATCATGTACACTTGACCACAAACCCAAAAAAATGCAATGTAATTCACTAGGCAAAAAGCCTTGTGCAAATATACACACATTAAGTAGGATTGTAGAAGCACCACTAGGCGCAACAGCAACATAACCAACAATTCCATAGAGAACATGCTTCAAGAATGAAAGAGTATAGGGAATGCATGTAAACACAAATAAGATATTATATTTGCTTTAAATGAAAGCAATCAACATTCAATGTCAACAACATAGGCATCAATGGCTATCATAAAACCAATAAAATAACTTAATTGTATAAACCACTACACATCCGCGCATGGCAACGAATGATTGTGTCAACAGCAATCACTTACTTAACCGTATAGCCCAACAATGGCGAATCTGAATGTTTCACGCATGGCCATGAATGGTTGTGCCAACGATAGGGATTTGGTTAACCACATGGCCCAATGATGACGAATCCGAATGTCAACAATGCCAACTACACATCCGTGCATGGCCACGAATGGTTTTGTCAACAATAAGCATTTGGTTAACCGCTTGGCCCAACGATGACAAATCTCAATGTCAACAATGCCAACTACACATCCGCGCATGGCCACGAATGGTTCTGTCAACGATAGGCATTTGGTTAACCGCATAGCCCAACGATGATAAATTCGAATGTCAACAATTTCCACTACACATCCGAGCATTGCCACGGATGGTTGTCAACGATAAGCATTTGGTTAACCACATGGCCCAATGATGACAAATTTGAATGTCAACAATTTTCACTACACATCCGTGCATAGCCACGAATGGTTGTCAACGATAAGCATTTGGTTAACCACATGGCCCAACAATGGCAAATCCAAATGTCAACAATTCCCACTACACATCCGCGCATGGCCACGAACGGTTGTCAACAATAAGCATTTGGTTAACCGCATGACCCAACGATGACAAATTCGAATGTCAACAATTTCTACTACACATCCGCGCATGGCCACGGATGGTTGTCAACGATAAGCATTTGGTTAACCGCATAGCCCAACGATGACAAATTCGAATGTGAACAATTTTCACTACACATCCGTGTGTGGCCACGAATGGTAGTCAACGATAAGAATTTAGTTAACCGCATGGCCCAACGATGACAAATGTGAATGTCAACAATTCCCACTACACATCCGTGCATGGCCACGAATGGTTGTCAACAATAAGCATTTGGTTAACCGCATGGCCCAACAATGACAAATTCGAATGTCAACAATTTTCACCACACATCCGCACATGGCCACAGATGGTTGTCAACAATAAGCATTTGGTTAACCGCATGGTCGAATGATGACAAATATGAAAGTCAACCATTTTCACTACACATCCATGCATTGACACGAATGGTTGTCAATGACAAGCATTTGGTTAACCGCATGGCCCAATGATGACAAATATGAATGTCGACAATTCCCACTACACATCCGCACATGGCCACGAACGGTTGTCAACGATAAGCATTTAGTTAACCACATGGCCCAACGATGACAATTTCGAATGTCAACAATATCCACTACACATCCACGCATGGCCATAGATGGTTGTCAACGATAAGCATTTGGTTAACCACATGGCCCAACGATGACAAATTTGAATGTCAACAATTTTCACTACACATCCGTGGATGGCCACGAATGGTCGTCAACGATAAGTATTTGGTTAACCGCATGACCCAACGATGACAACATGAGTGTCAACGATGCCCAGAGCATGTCAATGAAGGGTCATCCAGCCAGCCCACTATTGATAGGTGCTTGAGCACCTTCCCCCCCCCCCCCCCTCTTTTAAAGAGCTTTATATGCCATTTTGGGTCTGGCACAAGGAAACATCAACTTGTTCAAGGAGTCATACTAGGATTTTTTTTTTTAGTAAATTGTCAATATTTTTTCAATATGTTTTCCATTATAGGAAGGGCATAACAAAGGATACCTCCAAAAAAAATTTTTGAATTTTCCGGGTTCCGGTGTTATTATTATTAATTTTTGAATTAAAAATAGGTAAAATTCAAGAAAAATAGAAAATAGATTCAGAAAATTATGAAAGGTTTTATAAAGGTAGAGGGTAACATTTTGAGGCCGTGGGAATTTTTTTCTTTTTGGTTTTTCAGTCCAACAGGTCAAGAAAAATTCCGAGGAAGTTTGTGTGCATGTCACATGGTTTGGTTCAGTTTTATGAAGGTAGAGCACAATTTTTTGGAGATGTTTCCTATTATGGGAAGGGCATAACAAAGGCTACCTTTAAAAAATTTTATGAATTTTCCAGGCTCCGGTGTAGTTATTAATAATTTTTGAATTAAAAATAGGGAAAATTCAAGATAAATAGCAAATAAATTTTAAAAATTATGAAAATTTGTGGGGAGGTATAGCATTCCATTTTGAGGCCATGGGTTCTTGGATTTTTGGTTTTGCACTCTGGGAAGGCTAGAAAGATGGCGTGGAAGGCAGTGGTGCACGACACGCGGGTTGGTTAGGTTTTTTTATGGTTGGGCCTTCAAGGAGGGTGCATCATGGCTTCCTTAGAAGGGGCTTGCTTATCCCCATGATGCTATCCAATGGCCCTGCCCACCAATTATGCCGACATGCACATAAACGGGACGAGGGTGAACCGTGTGTTGGTACAAGAAGGCCTTAGCATGTCCCCACTAATGATGTTTGTGGGAGGAGGGCATACCCTTGTTTATATCATGTTATGTCATGTCATGTCATGTCATGTCCTATCCTGTCATGTCATGTCATGCCATGTGGTAGCCACACATACTATGTCATGCACTAGCTCGTGCCGTGTCATGTCATGTCATGTCATGCCGTCTCATGTCATGTCGTGTCATGTCACGTCGTATCATGCCATGTCTTGTCATGTCATGTCATGTCGTGTCATGTCATATCGTCTCATGTCATGTTGTGTCATGCCATGCCATGTCATGTCAAGTACTAGCCACACACACTAGGTTATGCACTAACCATGTCATGTCGTGTCATGTCATGTACAACACACTAGGGCATGCACTAACCATGTCATGTCATGCCGCGTCATGTCATGTCATGTCATGTCATGCCATGCCCTCTCATGTCATGCAGTGTCATGTCATGTCATGTCATGCCATGCTATGTCACGTCATGTCGTCTCATGTCATGTTGTGTCATGTCATGCCGTGTCATGTCATCTACCAACACACTAGGCCATGCACTGACCATGTCATGTCATGTCGTGTTATGCCGTGTCATGCCATCTCGTGTCATGCCATATGATGCCATGCCGTGTCAGGTTGTATCATGCCATGTCGTATCATACCATGTCGTGCCATGTCATGTCGTGTCATGCCATGTCATGTCATCATTTCATGTCATGCCCTTCCGTGTCATGTCTTATCATGTCGTCTCATGTCCTGCACTGTCATTCCATGCCATGCCATGTCGTGTCATTTGTGTCATGTCGTGTCATGCCACATCATGTCATGCCGTGTTAGGTCATGTCGTGTCATACTATGTCGTGTCATACCGTGTCATGTGATGTCGTGTCATGCCATGTCGTGTCAGGTCATGTCGCATCATGTCATGTCGCGTCATGTCATGTACCAACACACTAGGCCATGCACTAACCATGTCATGTCATACCGTGTCATGCTGTATCATGTCATGTCTTGTCATGCTAAGCCATGTCATGTCGTGTCATGCCATGTCGTATCATATCATGTCGTGTCATGTCATGCCCTCTCATGTCATGCCATGCCATGGCATGTCATGTCATGTCATGTTATGTCATGTCGTGTCATCTCATGTACCAACACACTAGGCTGTGCACTAACCATGTCATGCCATGTAATATCATGTCGTCTCATGTCATGTCATGCCCATGTCGTGTCATGCCGTGTCATCTCATGTCATGTACTAGCCACACACACTAGGTCATGCACTAACCATGTCGTGCTATGTCATTTCATATCGTGTCGTGTCGTGTCATGTCGTGTCGTGTTATGTCATGTCGTGTCATGTCGTATCATCTCATGTAGTGTACTAGCCACGCACACTAGTCCATGCACTAACCATGCCATGTCGTGTCATACTATGTCGTGTCATGCCATTCCGTGTCATGTTATGTACCAGCACACTACGCTATGCACTAACCATGTCATGACGTGTCATGTCATGTCATGTCATGCCATGTCATGTCATGTCATTTCATGTTATGCCGTCTTATGACATGCCATGTCATGTCATGTCATGTTGTGTCATTCCATGCCGTGTCATGTCATGTCGTATCATGCCATGTCGTGTCATATCATGTCATGTCGTGTCATGTCTTATCGTCTCATGTCATGCCGTGTCATGTCAAGTACTAGCCACACACACTAGGCCATGCACTAACCATGTCATCTCGTGTTATGTCATGTACAGCACACTAGGCCATGCACTAACTATGTCATGTCAGGCTGCGTCATGTCATGTCGTGTCATGTAATGTCATGCCATGTCATGGCATGCCCTCTCATGTCATGCAGTGTCATGTCATGTCATGCCATGCCATGTCGTGTCATGTCATGTCGTCTCATGTCATGCCATGTCATGTCATGTCGTGTCATGATAAGTTCTAGCCACACACACTAGGCCATGCACTAACCATGTCATGTCATACCGTGTCATGCTGTATCATGTCATGTCTTGTCATGCTAAGCCATGTCATGTCGTGTCATGCCATGTCGTATCATATCATGTCGTGTCATGTCATGCCCTCTCATGTCATGCCATGCCATGGCATGTCATGTCATGTCATGTTATGTCATGTCGTGTCATCTCATGTACCAACACACTAGGCTGTGCACTAACCATGTCATGCCATGTAATATCATGTCGTCTCATGTCATGTCATGCCCATGTCGTGTCATGCCGTGTCATCTCATGTCATGTACTAGCCACACACACTAGGTCATGCACTAACCATGTCGTGCTATGTCATTTCATATCGTGTCGTGTCGTGTCATGTCGTGTCGTGTTATGTCATGTCGTGTCATGTCGTATCATCTCATGTAGTGTACTAGCCACGCACACTAGTCCATGCACTAACCATGCCATGTCGTGTCATACTATGTCGTGTCATGCCATTCCGTGTCATGTTATGTACCAGCACACTACGCTATGCACTAACCATGTCATGACGTGTCATGTCATGTCATGTCATGCCATGTCATGTCATGTCATTTCATGTTATGCCGTCTTATGACATGCCATGTCATGTCATGTCATGTTGTGTCATTCCATGCCGTGTCATGTCATGTCGTATCATGCCATGTCGTGTCATATCATGTCATGTCGTGTCATGTCTTATCGTCTCATGTCATGCCGTGTCATGTCAAGTACTAGCCACACACACTAGGCCATGCACTAACCATGTTATCTCGTGTTATGTCATGTACAGCACACTAGGCCATGCACTAACTATGTCATGTCAGGCTGCGTCATGTCATGTCGTGTCATGTAATGTCATGCCATGTCATGGCATGCCCTCTCATGTCATGCAGTGTCATGTCATGTCATGCCATGCCATGTCGTGTCATGTCATGTCGTCTCATGTCATGCCGTGTCATGTCATGTCGTGTCATGATAAGTTCTAGCCACACACACTAGGCCATGCACTAACCACGTAATGTCGTGTCATGTCTTGTACCAGTACACTAGGCCATGCACAAACCATGTCATGTCAGGTTGTGTCATGCCGTATGATGCCATGTCGTGTCATGTTGTATCATGCCATGCCGTATCATGCCAAGTCGTGTCATGCCATGCCGTGTCATGCTCTGTCGTTTCATGTCTTATCATGTCGTGTCGTGTTATGTCGTGTCATTCCATGCAGTGCCATGTCGTGTAATGCCATGTCATGCCATGTGGTGTCATGTCGTGTCATGTCATGTCGTGTCATGCGTGTCATGCCGTGTCATGTCGTGCCGTGTCCTGCCATGCCGTGTCATGCCACGTCATGTCATGCCGTGTTAGGTCATGCCGTGTCATGCCATGTCGTGTCTTGCCTTGTCATGTCATGTGATGTCATGCCATGTCGTGTCATGTCATGTACGAGCATACTAGGCCATGCACTAACGATGCCATGTCATGTCGTGTCATGCCATGTTGTGTCATGCTGTATCATGTCATGTCGTGTCATGTCATGTCTTGTCATGCCATGTCGTGTCATGTCGTGTCATGCCATGCCGTGTCATGTCATGTTGTATCATGTCATGTCGTGTCATGTCGTGCCTTGTCATGTCATGTCATGTACCAACACACTAGGCCGTGCACTAACCATGTTATTCCGTGTCATATCATGTCGTCTCATGTCATGTCATGTCATGCCCATGTCGTGTCATATCATATCATCTCATATCATGTACTAGCCACACACACTAGGTCATGCACTAACCATGCTGTGCTGTGTCATGTCGTGTTGTGTCGTGTGATGCTGTGTCGTGTCATGTCATGCCGTGTCATGTCGTATCATCTCATGTCGTGTACTAGCCACGCACACTAGGCCATGCACTAACCATGCCATGTTGTGTCATACCATGCCGTGTCGTGCCATTCCGTGTCATGTCATGTACCAGCACACTACGCCATGGACTAACCATGTCACGACGTGTCATGTCATGCCGTGTCATCTCATGTCGTGTCATGTCATGTCATTACATGTCATGTCGTCTTCTGTCATGTCATTTCATGTCATGTCATGTCATGCCATGCCGTGTCATGTCATGTACCAGCACACTACGCCATGCACTAACCATGTCATGTTGTGTCATGTCGTATCATCTCATCTCATGTCATGTACTAGCCACACACACTAGGCCATGTGTTAGGGAGTGACAATGTAATGGGGAAAAGGAGGAGAGAGATACTGCTATAATTATATGCTCCAGGGATTTAGAATGAATATATGATTATCTGTGTTATCATTTATATGGTGATTTTGTTGTAGTTGAATTATACAAGTAGTTCTTTTCATTGTGGTGTTTTGTTGCCTTGGATTGTGATGTCTCTGATGGTTATAGTCTTATTCGGTGTATAAGAATATATTGCTCGTGTGAAATCCTATTATTCCTTGTTTTCCTTGAGTATTGAGACTCACCTGGTGCTCGTGCTTGCAGGCTTGAACGTGTGAAATTTGGCTGACTTGTCGAGGGAGAGCTCTCAACGAGTGCCACACGGCCCTTACTTGAGTCCCATTTCGGGGGTCCGTAACAGTTGGTATCAGATCACAGTGTGTGCGAGTACCATGAGTGGTAATATAAGAAACAAGTCAGGAAAAGTGGAGCGCATTGTGGCGCTTGAGACAAAACTTGTAACCCTGGAAACAACATGCAGTGAACTCCATGGGTTGGTGGCAACATTGATAAAGAAGAAAGGCGTGCCAACAAAGCTTGAGGCCGCTGAAGAAAAACCAGAGAAAATCTCTATAGGGTATCAAAAGTTGTAGAGAGACTTAAAGAACTTGAAAAATTCATTCCATGTGTGAAATCCCTGGCCAAGCGAGCTTGAGGCCTCCAAAAGAGTATCGAGCAGTTGGAAGCTTTTGAGAGCAGGCTGAAACATATTGAGGGCATATTGCCATCTCTTACATCCCAACAAGGAGAGTCAATAGAGCTTGAGGCCTCCTTACGGGAACTAATGGATAATTTTAATTTCCTTGTAGAAGATGTTAAGGAGTCCATTACTGCTTTGAAGGAAGATTTGAAGGAGATAGGCAATGTCCAAAGTGCGGTGGTTCAGGTCCGGAGGGATCTACAAGACATTATTGTGAAAGTGAATGCAGTGGCATAGATAGCTTGAAGGCCAATTGCATATCTAAGTGAGGGTTTTTGATTGAAGGTACCGAAACCTAAAAGTTTTGGGGGTACATGAGATGCAAAGGAGCTGGACAATTTCTTCTTTGATATGGAGCACTACTTCACGTGCTCACGAGTGGATCTAGAAGTGGACCGGGTAAATATGGCAACGGTATACCTGGTTGGGGATGCAAAATTGTGGTGGAGAACTAAATTGAGTGATATTCAGCATAATAGATGTGTCATTAACACGTGGGAGGGGTTGAAATAGGCATTGAAGACCCAATTCTATCTAGAAAATGTGGAGTACATAGCAAAGTGCAAAGTAATGGAATTGCAACAGACCGGCTCAATAACGAGTTATGTATTGGAATACCAAGCCTTGATGCTGGATATTATAAACATAACCGAATCGGATCCACTGTTTCATTTTCTTCAGGGTTTGAAGACATGGCCAAGGAATGAACTATGTCGGCAAGGTCCTGGTGTTCTCCCTTCTGCCCTTGCAGCTGCTGAACGGCTGGATGATTTTTCAGACAATTCTGGGAAGCTAAATTTCCCTACATCCGCCAATAATGATTCCCGACCCAATAAAGTGTATAAGCCCAAAAATGGGGGAAGGGATCGGGAGACAAATAGTTCTTGGAAAGATAAAAGAACACCCCTGAATAGGGAGTGGAGGGGCGGAGGAACGGGGGGTGGAGAGCGTCAAGTGCCGATCCCATGTTTTCTTTGCATGGGTCCGCATCAAGTGGCAGAGTGCCATGAACGTAAGGTTTTGAATGCTTTAAAGGCCCTTCGAGGGGAAACCGAAACCCTGACAGCAACCCCAAAAGAATAACAGTATATGGTGGGAGCATTGATATTTTTGGGGGCATTAGAGCGCCAAGTAGTTAACAACAAGTCTCAGGAGAAGGGATTAATGTACGTTGATCTACTTTTGAATGGAAAGAAAATCAAGGCCATGATTGATACAGGGGCCATCCATAATTTCATTGCTGATTCTGAAGCTCAACGGTGAGAATTGCAAGTAGATAAGGATGTGGGCAAGTTAAAAGCAGTGAATTATCAAGCGTTAACCACCGTGGGGGTGGCACCTAAAGTGGCCTACCAAATGGGGTCATGGTCTGGAACAGTTGATTTCACCATGGCACCCCTCGATGACTTTGACGTGGTATTGGGGATGGATTTTCTTAAAGTGACACCCTCAATGCCGACCCCAGCTGCGGATTGTCTTGTGATAATGGGAAGTACACCTTGTGCGGTCCCCACAACCTACAACAACTTCAATGAGAGGAAGTTGCTTTCAGCCCTCCAATTCAAAAAGGGAGTAAAAAAGGGAGAATCTTTTTTCGTGGTTCTATCGATAGTCTCAAAAGATGCAGAGATAGGGAAATATCCAGTTGAGATTAAGGAAGTTTTAGAAGAGTTCAAGGAGGTGGTCCCAGATCAGCTACCTAGGGTTTTACCACCTCGACGACAGATTGACCACGAAATTGAGCTTTTGCTAGGAGTAAAGCCGCTAGCACATGCCCCTTATCGAATGGCGCCGCCGGAGTTAGCTGAACTTAGAAGGTAACTGAATGATCTAATTGCAGCAGCGTTCATCCGTCCTTCAAAAGCACCTTTTGGGGCCCCAGTGTTGTTTTAGAAGAAACAAGATGGTAGTTTGCGCTTGTGTGTAGATTATCGTGCTCTTAATAAGGTGATGGTTCGCAACAAGTATCCCGTTCCACTGATTGCTGATATTTTTGACCAGTTAAGTACAGCTAGATATTTCACTAAACTGGACTTAAGATCGGGATATCATCAAGTACGCATTGTAGAGGGAGAAGAACCAAAGACCACTTGTGTCACCCGGTATGGAGCATTTGAATTCCTTGTCATGCCTTTTGGGCTAACAAACGCACCCGCTACCTTTTGTTCTCTAATGAATCAGGTTTTTCGAGACTACCTTCATCAGCTTGTGGTTGTTTACCTTGATGACATAATGGTTTTCAGCACATCCTTAGAAGAACATAAAGATCATCTTCGAAAGGTTTTTCAAAAACTCAAAGAAAATCAGTTATATGTAAAATGGGAGAAGTGTACTTTTGCTCAAAAGTGTATTAAATTCTTGGGGCATATCATTGAGGAGGGCCAGATACGGACGAATTCAGCTAAAGTAGAAACCATCAAGGAGTGGCAAGCACCTACATCCGTTAGAGAGCTGCAATCTTTCTTGGGCCTAGCCAACTACTATCAAAATTTTATAGAGGGGTACTCCAGAAAAGTTGTATTGTTAACAAATTTACTGAAGAAGGGGGTACCATGGGGGTGGTCAGAAGAGTGCCAATCAGCATTCGTTGAATTAAAGGGAAAGATTGTACGAGATCCTGTGCTAATCCTTCTTGATGTGACAAAGCCGTTTGAAGTGCAAGTAGATGCCTCAGACTTTGCATTAGGGGGAGTTCTCTTGCAGGAAGGGCATCCAGTTGCTTTTGAAAGTAGAAAATTATAGGGTGCTGAACGGAACTATACAGCACAGGAAAAGGAGCTTCTCGCTGTGGTATACTGTCTTCGGGTGTGGAGGCATGATCTCTTGGGGTCCAAATTTATGGTAAAAACTGATAATGTGGCGGTTACTCACTTTTTGTCACAACCTGAACTAACGTCAAAACAAGCCCGTTGGCAGAAGAAGCTAGCTGAATTTAAACTAGGGACAGCGAATGAAGTGGCCGATGCCTTAAGTAGAAAAACCGAATTGGCAGCATTGAAACTCATCAGTCATCTATCAACTAGTAGGGTGGCGTTACCTTTGAAGAATCTTATCAGGGAACATTTAAGTACAGACTAGCAGGCGCAGTCCTTGAGCAAACTAATAGAAGAAGGGAAGACACGACAATTTTGGGTAGAAGATGGACTGATAATGACAAAAGGCAGGAGAGTCTATGTCCCCAAAACTAGAAACATGAGGAAAACCTTGCTAAAAGAGTGCCATGATACATTGTGGGCTGGTCATCTGGGATGGCGAAGAACTCAGGCATTGATTACACAGGGATACTATTGGCCGAATATGCAAGATGATGTGATGAGTTATACCAAAACTTGCTTGATCTGTCAACAAGACAAGGTAGAAAGAAAGAAGACCTCAGGTTTATTGGAGCCATTGCTAGTTCCTTCTAGACCATGGGAGAGTGTCTCTTTGGACTTCATTTCCTCATTGCCAAAAGTAGAGGAGTATGACACAATTTTGGTGGTGATTGACCGGTTCTCAAAGTATGCTACTTTCATACCAGTCTCGAAGCCATGTTCAACAGAGAAGATGACTCAGCTATTCTTCAAGCATGTAGTGAAAATTTGGGGTGTTCTAGAAAGCCTAATCAGTGATAGGGATGTTAGATTCATCGGGGGATTTTTGGGGTGAACTCTTTTGCTTGATGGGTTCAAACCTTAATCTGTCCACTAGCTATCACCCACAGATAGATGGTCAGACCGAACGTTTTAATGGGATGCTGGAAGAATACTTGCGACATTTTGTTAACTCTAATAAGAAAAATTGGGTTACTTTACTGGACATGGCACAATTCTATTTTAACTCCATGAAATCTTCTACAACTAATAAAAGCCCTTTTGAGATTGTGATAGGTCAAGAACCGACTCTCCCGCACACTCTGGATGGTCCATACAAAGGAAATTACCCGAAAGCATACCAATTAACGAAAAATTGGTTGCAAAACATCGAAGTCACTTGAGCTCAGTTAGAAAAAGCATCAAAGCGTATGAAGAAATGGGCTGACAAAGGGAGACGACCACAACAATTTGAAGCTGTAGATCTGGTTCTTGTAAAAGTGCCGCCGGAGACATTTTGCTTCTTTGCGACAAGGATAAAAGGTTGTTACACCGTTATGATGGTCCAATCAGAGTGATCGAGAAGGTAGGACAAGCATCTTATCGACTTAAGCAACCTGAGTGGATGAAAAGCCACAGACGTCCAGTCCATCCCGTGTTTCATGTAAGCAATTTAAAGCCATTCCACACAGATGAAGCAGATCCACACCGATAATAGCTAAGGAGATCAACAAATTTTAGAAGGCAACCTATCAACAAAGAAGTCCAGGAGATCATTGCAGACAGAGTTGTCAATGCAGAAGGTCGTCAACAACAACAATTTCTAGTTCAGTGGCTGGGATTAGGCGAAGAAGAGAATAGTTGGGAAAAGGCAGAAAACCTTCAGCATGCCATACGGAAGATTGAAGATTTCCAAAATTCGAAGACAATGACATCAACTTCGACATCAGAAGAGTGAGAAGGCCTTCTACAACACATCGACGAGGACGTCGATAAAATAAGTAGGGGAGGATGTTAGGGAGTGACAATGTAATGGGGAAAAAGGGGAGAGAGATACTGCTATAATTGTATTCTCCAGGGATTTAGAATGAATATATGATTATCTGTGTTATCGTTTGTATGGTGATTCTCTTGTAGTTGAATAATACAAGTAGTTCTTTTCATTATGGTGTTTTGTTGCCTTGGATTGTGATGTTTCTGATGGTTATAGTCTTATTCGGTGTATAAGAATATATTGCTCATGTGAAATCCTATTGTTCCTTTTTTTCCTTGAGTATTGAGACTTACCTAGTCTTCGTGCTTGTAGGCTTGAACGTGTGAGATTTGGCTGACTTGTCAAGGGATAGCTCTCAACGAGTGCCACACGACCCTTAGTTGAGTCCCATTTTGGGGGTCTGTGACACCATGCACTAACCATGCCGTGACGTGTCATGCTATGCCATGTCATGTCTTATCATCTCATCTCGTGTCATGTCGTATCATTTTATCTCATGCCTTGTACTAGCCATACACACTAGGCCATGCACTAACCATGACATGTCGTTCCATGTTCTGCCGTGTCATGTCAAGTACTAGCCACACACACTAGACCATGCACTAACCTTGTCTTACTATGTCATGTCAAGTACTAGCCACACGCACTAGGCCATGCACTAACCATGCCATGCAATGTCATGCCATGCATTAATCATGAGAATCCAACCTCTGTTTTACAAAATTAGTGCTTTATCCAATAGGTACCTTGGTTATGTTACCGTACGTCAACGCTGGTATGTCAACGCATCATGTCAATGCATGGGCCAACGATGGCAGTCTAAATGTCAACACTGCACACAGCATGTCAATGCATAGCCCAACAATGGCAATCCGAATGTCGACACTGCACACATCTTGTCAGCACATGGCCCAATGATGACATATATGGATCTCAACAATGCGTAAGGCCACGCATTGTTTAGTGTCACCATGCATTATACCCAATGATGACCAATTCGAATGTCCATGCATGCCAACGCATGTCACCCCATGGCCCAAAGATGAAAAATTCGAATCTCAATAATGCGGAAGGCCACGCGTGGTTTAGTGTCACCGTGCACTATGCCCAACGATGACAATCCGAACGTCAACACAACACACAGCATGTCAACGCATATCACCGCATGGCCATATAGGAATGTCAATGCTACACACAGCAGATAGCACATCGCCACACATATACTCTCGATACCATTCTTTTATACTTGGTACACTTGAGCATTATGTGCTCTCATTTAAGTTTCAAAACTCTTTCCATTTTGCTTGAATTGGGGAGGGACGAATCGAAGCGACATAGGGCTGAATCTCAGTGGATCATGGTAGCAAGGCCACTCTGCCACTTACAATACCCCGTTGCATATTTAAGTCATCTGCAAAGGATTCTACCCACTGCTCGATAGAAATTTTACTTCAAGGAAACCTACCCGACTCATCTACCGCGAGGTCTTGACCTTCAACAAGTGCCTTTGGGGGCTGTGAGGCCCCTACTAAGGGTCGGCAAACGGGCAATGGGCACATCCATCACTTCTAACCTAGATTCTAACTTAGAGGCATTTAGTCATAATCCAACGCACGGTAGCTTCGCGCCACTGGCTTTTCAACCAAGCCCAATGACCAATTGTGCGAATCAACGGTTCCTCTCGTACTAGGTTGAATTACTATTGAAACACTGTCATCATTAGGGTAAAACAAACCTATCTCACGACGGTCTAAACCCAGCTCACGTTCCCTATTGGTGGGTGAGAAATCCAACACTTGGTGAATTCTTCTTCACAATGATAGGACGAGCCGACATCGAAGGATCAAAAAGCAATGTCGCTATAAACACTTGGCTGCCACAAGCCAGTTATCCTTGTGGTAACTTTCTGACACCTCTAGCTTCAAATTCTGAAGGTCTAAAGGATCGATAGGTCACGCTTTCACAGTTTGTAATCGTACTGAAAATCAGAATCAAACGAGCTTTTACCCTTTTATTCCACACGAGATTTCTGTTCTCATTGAGCTCATCTTAGGACACCTGCGTTATATTTTAACAGATGTGCCGCCCCACCAAACTCCCCACCTGACAATGTCTTTCGCCCGAATTGACCCATCGAAACTGGCCTTGGGTCCAAAAAAAGGGGCGATAACCCCGCCTCCAAGTCACAGAATAAGTAAAATAGCGTTAAAAGTAGTGGTATTTCACTTGCGCCATTTCTAGCTCCCACTTATCCTACACCTCTAGAGTCATTTTACAAATTTGGACTAAAGTCAAGCTCAACAGGGTCTTCTTTCCCCGCTGATTCTGCCAAGCCCGTTCCCTTTACTGTGGTTTCGCTGGATAGTAGATAGGGACAGTGGGAATCTTGTTAATCCATTCATGCGCATCACTAATTAGATGACGAGGCATTTGGCTACCTTAAGAGAGTCATAGTTACTCCCGCCATTTACCCGCGCTTGGTTGAATTTCTTCACTTTGACATTCAGAGCACTAGGTAGAAATCACATTGCGTGAGCATCCGCAGGGACCATCGCAATGCTTTGTTTTAATTAAACAGTCAAATTCCCCTTGTCCATACTAGTTCTGAGTTGACTATTTGACGCTCGAGGAAGGCCCCTCTCCACCTTCGGCTACTCCTGACATGCTAATCATTTCCTTCCCTAACTATTTATCATCGAAAGTCAAAGAACTGGCATCCCTCAGTGATTGTACCGTGTGCTTAAATATCCAACATCGGTCAATGGTATGGCCCGGTGAATTGAAGTGATATGCGTAGTGAGCGTCCGAGTCATACCATTGTGGTAGGGGATGTCGCACAGCTATTTCAGAGATGATCGAGATGAGCTTCCTTTCAAGAAATTGGGGGAACAATTCCGAATAGGACATAGGAATTGGCTCGATCCTAGGACCACTTCCCTGCATCTGAGCATTTTGCTGAGCAAGCATAGGTCTAGTGCCTACATGCACTACCTGATTAATGGTGGGTTTGGCAACAAAATTTCTCCTTAACCCCCTATTCCAGTTGCCTTCGTAATAACGCCCCTAAATCATGTGGGCTTCTTCGTATTTCTTCTTATTAGTCCACTTCTTGCCCGAATCAGTCTCATTTCCACTGTCTTTGACCAATCCTGCCCTGATGTCGGCTTCAATCCTACTTCCCACGACCACAATGTCCATGAAGTCATAGGGAGTTGCTCCTCGAAGATACCCATGGTAGGGGTCTTTCAATGTAATTATGAATAGCATGATAGCTTCCCAGTTGCCTACCGGGGGGTCCACTTGGATCGCCGCATCCCTCCACCTATGGGCTTACTCCCTAAAGGTATTTGTGGGCTTCTTCTCTATTTCGAAGAGAGTCATTCTGTCAGGAGCCATTTCCAGAACATAAAGGTATTGTGCCTCAAAAGCATCTGCCAAATCCCCCCACGTGCAGATTCGGGCTCTGTCTTGTTGGACATACCATCTAGCCGCTGCTCCCGTAAGACTGCTCCGAAAGCATTGCATCATCAATTTCTCATTGTCAGCATAAGTAGTGGCCATTAACTGGAAAAACAGGCGCATGTGGGTCTGGGGTCATGTAGTCCCATCAAACTTCTCAAAGACGGGCATTTCAAACTTCGAAGGGAGCACTACATTGGGCACCAAGCAATAATCTGAGGGTTTGGTGATACTAGAGGTTTGGGGCCCTTCTATAGCTCTTAATCGCTCCTTGAGCTTATCGCAGCAGTATTCTGTCGTAGTCTTTCTTGTTCCCACAACTGTTAATGAAGGCATCGCATTTTTGGAGTCTTCACTGGTGGAACAAAGGGGGGCACGCCAAGCGGTGGTCTCTCCGAGGTAAATGGTGGCGGTCCTAATGACTGCCCCTAAATCGGCGTGAAGCCTGGTGGATGGATAGGATCTATTTCTTCTTCATGATCCTAATCCTGGACTGAATTTCTTTGTCTAACAGCAAGTCCAGTATCTTCTTCATTTGGCTACTTAATTCCTCTTGTCCTTATTCTATGTCGAGGACCCGATTTTCTAGTTGCTTCGTCATAACTTTCGCTTTACTTCTGGTGTTGTAAGGGTGGGTAGAGGTGGGCTTAATATTGGAGTTTCGATCTTTGATTCAGCTTGATTTTAAAGGAAATTGGAATGTGATTACCGGCTCATTGGAGGAGAACATGCATGCATGTACGCATGTAATGCAAAGACAACCATTTGGCCAAGGTTTCAGGAAAAACCACACTCATTAATGATTTTAGGAATAATCTGTTCTCCCCTTGGCAGGATACTTTGAGAAATTTGACTTTCCAAAAATGAATTGGGCTATTTTCGAAAGATTGGCCAAGTGATAAGAATGCCTAACATGGATGCAAGACGTACACAACACAAAGCATTTTTCAAAACATATGTACAACAGACATGGATTACAACATGTGGAGAAGGATGTGGCTACAGTCCCAATCCCAGGGTAAGTATGTACATAGTGTTCTCTGAGGCTCTACCCTAAGCAAGGGATTATGGACAATCATGTGTGGTTAAGCTCTAATCCCTATTGAAAAAGGTTCCTAGATTGAAACTTTATCCTCCCTCACAGAGGTCCGGACAAAGCTCGCACTGAGCGGAGTGGTTCACGGATCCTCGTAGGCTATGCCACATGGGAATTGACACTATTACATTCCTTTCTAATCCTAGCAAGGGAAAGCCCAGGTATAGAGTTATGAGATTGTGTGAGTTCATCGATTCCAACCTACACCCTCTACCCCACATCCATCCATTATTCAGAATTAAACACATGCTTTATTCACACAAGTCATGGAAACAAGTAGTCACATGCTTATTATCTCATGCTAAATCAAGACATTCATAGTTACTCTCATGCTCATTTAGTAGATAATAAAAATGCAAGCAAAGCCGAGCAATTACTTACTGTGATTTATTCGTGAAGTACCTGCAAATAAAATAATCATATGGACAGTGTGTACAAAATAGGGAAGGAGCAATCACGAAGGCTCATTATATTTGGATTTTGGGATAATCCTCAATTAATCATCGGTTCGACTCTCAAGCATCCCCAGCAGAGTCGCCAAGCTATCGCGATGTCCTGAACCCAACTTTGAGAAAATCACTCTCTGGTAAAAATGGGGTACGATTGCGAACTGGGAAAAATGGATGTGTATTTTGAAAATGTGATTTTTCATGGAAAACAATATGTGATGGAGTCATCACTAACATTTTGAAGTGCGATTAGAATACTTGATTGCTACCCCGTTAGGGGTAGAATCAGTGTGCGTCACGAGAGTTAGACTCGAGAGTATGGTTACACGAGGGGAAGGTATTAGCACCCCTTACGCGCCCGTTTCTATGAACGATACCAAATTGAACAAAAGTTATCCTCAAAATAAATCTAATAAGCCTGTCAAAATTACTCCCTTTCAAAAATCAAAAGAATGAAAATACTATATAGCTATTCCCTCAGAACTGGGGCAATCTAGTACTCCGAAGAGTCCATGCCCTTGGTTGCGATCATCAGGAAGGAAAATCAAAAATAAGATACAAAATATGCTCCCAAGGTTTTTGAAAGCTATAGGTTTTTCTAAGTAAGAAAATACTATTTCGGGAGGTATTTGAAGTTTGTTCAGGATGAAAATGATTTTCTGGACCTTAAAATATTTTGGTGATTTTTCAAAGTGTGATAACATTTTTTGTGATTTTTTGCAACTTTTCCCGAACTTTAAAATGGCACAAAATAAAACCATGAAAATCAAAGCATGAAAATATTTTTGGATTTTTTTTGAGAATTTTGTGATTTTTGTGAATTTTTGAATATAATAATATACAAGTGAAATGGAGAAAATCGGCATAAACCGGTTCCGGGAATGGTGAACTGGTCAAACATCGACCGGTCTAGGGAAAACCAGTTTAAGGTCTTGGTCGAGACCATTCAAGTCCACACGCATTGCCTTCTACATGGGTCGAGTGTGTTGAGATGCACGTGTACATGAGTAACGTGCACGAACGTGTGTGCATGCATGAAGGTGCACGTGTATGAATGTGTACGTGCATGAATGCGCACGTGCATAAATGAGCATGTGCATGAATGTGTGTGCATGCAGGAATGAGCATGTGCACGAAAGTGTATGCGTGCATGATTGAGCACGTGCATGCATGTGTGCATGCATGATTGGGTACGTGCATGAATGAGTATACATGCGTGCATGAGCATGTGCATGAATGTGTGTGCGTATGAGCATATGCACGTGTATGAATGAATGAGCGTGCATGGATGTGCACGTGTATGAATGTGTGTGCAAATGAGCATATGCACTTGCCTATGTGCATGCATGAACAATGACACTGATGCATGAATATGCGTATGCATGTGAGCATGAATGAGCATATGCACGAATGTGCATGCATGCATGAAAGAGTACACACGTGAACGTGTGGGTGCATGCATGGACAAGAATGAGTACACATGCATGGTGGGGGTGAGAATGTATATGAATGCCTGCATGTGGATGTGTGTTCAAGTGTGAGTACGTGCTTGCACGCACGTTAATGTGAATTGGAGGCGCGCATGAATGTCTGTGAGCATGCGTACATGAGAGTGCCACGTACATGCATGAATACATGTAAATGAGTGACTACGTGAGCGTGTGTGTGTAGATCTGAGGGTGAAGAATGTATTAGTGAGTGTTTAAGGGTGTGTAAATAGTATCTTTTTACGGTGTGTGCATGAGTATTCACAAGGTGTGTGTAGGTGTGTTAGTGCATGTACCAGTGGGTGTTGTAGGGTGTGAGTTAGTGTGTAAGTGTATCTTTGAGTGATGTAGGGTGTGAGTTAGTGTTAAAGGGTCTGCATGTGTGTGTACCGGTGAGTGTTGTTGTAACGACCCGGCACTTTATATGGACCCAGGTGGCACTCACTTATATCAAATACCTATACCTGTTAAAGATATGGAAACAACCCGCTCTAAACAGGGACATACGAGTATAAATCATACATAATCATGATGTAAATGTCATGAAAAAACACAAACATCCTTTGGGATTTCTACTAGACTTGTACCAGAGCTTACTAATACATCCATAATTTACATAAATTCAGACTTAAAATAATTTTCATTATTACAACCCTCCAAAAAGGAACTTCATCCAAGTTTAATACAAAATTCGTATGCTTACGTAAGCTAACCAAAATAATCTCCCCAGTCCCTTTGGCTACTAGGACCGACGCACTGATGGACCTGAAAACGAAGGTTGTAAGATAGGGTGAGACACCTCTCAGTAAGGAAGAAAGTGTTACAACAGTGTGTGACTGAATATATGCACATTTTCATACAAACTCATACGTTTGAAATGTTTGTTTATAATATTGTATCGTATAACATTTATCAGCACATCAAATATTTAAATCATGCATATGAATATTAGAACAACTACCAGCTTATCATACATGTATTGCCTATTTACCTCGTGGCACGGGTTGTGCACCGATATCTCCAACAATACCCTGTTCATGCAGGCATATGTCAAATATCTATATATAGTCTGACTGCCCCCACTTGGTTTATTATTTCATTAGTGGTTTCATTTCACCTGCTAGCCGACTATCTATGTACCCAAACTGATTTTAAACATGAATGGTTGCACTGTACCCTTCCAGCTGAGGAATATTCCCTGCCATTGAGGGTTATCTTTCAACCTCATAGCTGAAGCTTTTTCAACTTCTAACTAGAGTATCTTTCAACTCCTACTACTGGAGTATCTTTCAACTCCTTTAGTAGCAAGCTGTGATTCCATTTATTATATATACAATTTATAACAAAATACAGTAACCTGTGCAATTCCAGTATTTTCACAAATTCAAATAATCACATTGGGTTCAAACCAGCGCCTATCCACTCGGTTTACCCCCTTTCACAAATACAGCTCGGTGTATCACCGGCCTCTATTTTTCACATACTCAGTATAACAAATTGGAACTCTGTTCCCATAATCTATATCAATAGTATAGAAAATTTAGACATTTCCATTTCAACATATATCACACGAGTTTAATCCAAAAATCCGCTAAATGATATAAATCCAGTAAACATCATTTGAAAGAAAAAGTAAAGGATTCAAGCATCTCCTATTACAATATAAATGCAAATAAGTGATTTTCATAAGATTTGGAGATGATATGCCAAAATCCTCATTTTACCAAAAATCGTAAAATCGGCATTTCTACTCGATAGAATTTAGTAAATAAGGAGTTAAATCATACATATAAATATAAACTAGCTTTTTAGCAGTTTAGTTTTCCAAAAATGCTATTGTAATCAAATTCCTCTTACCTTAAACCCGGAAATGAAGATACGAATGGTTTGGTCCAAAACAACGACCTTGGATCCTCGAAACCTAAAAATCACAGAATATTACCTCACTGCAATCCCAACTACTATACAAATACCTAATCGAAATCAGAATCAAATCCTTACCTTGATTTTTGGGGAAAACCCAAAAATCTTCAAAAACGACGATCTGATCCGCTAAACTTGTAGAGTTTTCTCTTCTGATCCACGCAATACCCTCCATTTTTGGAAACGGAAGACAAACAGCGAAGAATCCTAGAGAGAGAGAGAGAGAGAGATTCGCAGCTTAGAGAGAGAGAGCGCTTTTGGGATAAGCTTAGCTCCTAAGCAACTCAAATGGGATATTTATAGGGCCTTTGACCTGGTCCAATTCGTCGATGAGGCAGCGTCTTTGTCGATGAATCCACCACACAAATCATCGACGAGGCCCTGAATTTTGTCGATGAGGATTTCCCAAGAACCTCCCAAAACCCCTTGGCATTCTCTCGTCAATGAGGCTCTGAAGCACTTCGTCGACAAATGTGATCCTTTGTCGACGAATCCAGTTTTTAAAGGTTTGGGTCTCTACAATCTCCCCTCCTTATAAGAATTTCGTCCTCAAAAATTTACTACTAATTGCTAACATAATCTTTTCTTCTAATTTTGCTTACAAAAGAGTCGACCATCACCTACACAGTGACTTCAGCCTAAATTCATTACATACCTTCACATATGGCAGAGGAATACCGTGGTTATACAAAAGATACATCGGAAGATTACTTACATAAACAAAACTCTCCCAAGGACCTTACCATTTTAATCTATACCATCTACTCCATATTCATGTACTATCAAATAACTGTGGGTGCTTCTGGCGTATCCCAGATTCTAATTCCCATGCGGCTGCTTCTACAGTATGGTTACGCCATAATACCTTCATGAGAGGTATTTCCTTAGTCCGTAACTGCTATACTTTCCGATCTAATATCTGCACTGGTACTTCCTCATACGATAAGGTATCACTGATCTTTAGAGGTTCGTAACTCAGTACGTGCGATGGATCGGGTACGTACCTCCTCAGTACAGACACGTGAAATACATCATGGACTCTGGATAATGCTGGAGGTAAAGCCACTTGATAAGCCGCCGAACCTATCCTTTCAAGGATTTCAAAAGGCCCAACATACCGAGGACTTACCTTCCTTTTCTTCCTGAATCTCATCTCCCCTTTCATTGGAGCGATTCTAAAGAATACCATCTCTCCTACTTCAAATTCCAACCCTCGTCAACAAGTATCAGAATAACTCTTCTGTTGACTTTGAGCTACTTTAATTCCTTCCCTGATCACTGCGACCTTTTCAGAGGTCAGCTAAATTAATTCTAGACCTAGTATCTGCCGCTCACCTACCTGATCCCAATACAACGAAGATCGACACTGACGACCGTACAAAGCCTCATAAGGTGCCATCTCTATGCTTGCCTAGTATCTGTTGTTATATGCAAATTCGACAAGCGGTAGATATCGTATCCAACTATTACCAAAATCTATTATACAAGCCCGCAACATATCCTCTAATGTCTGAATAGTCCTTTTCGATTGTCCATCCGTCTACGGGTGAAAAGAAGTACTGAACATCAATCGCGATCCCAAGGGATCTTGTAAACTCTTCCAAAAACGAGATGTAAAATGCGGATCCCGATCTGAAACAATAGATGTAGGAACACCATGGAGTCGTACCACCTCCTGTACATAAAGTTTTTCCAGCCTATTCAGAGAGTAGCTGCCTCTGATTGAAATGAAGTGTGCAGTCTTCATCAACCGATCTACTATAACCCATATGGCATTCTGCCCATGCACCGCCGCAGGTAAACCCGTCACAAAATCCATCGAGACATGTTCCCACTTCCACTCAGGGATGTCGAGTGGCTGAAGTGGTCCTACTAGCTTCTGATGCTGACATGTCAAGCACTGTTCAACAAATCAGGCGATCTCTCTTTTCATATTAGACCACTTAAAAGATTCCCTCAAATCCCGGTACATTTTTGTACTAATAGGATTTACACAATAAAGTAAACGATGTGCCTCCTCTAGAATGACCCGTTTTATCACAACATCATTCGGTACACAAAACCTGCCACGAAATCTCAATATCCCATCACCAAAGATACTGAAATCCGACTTTGGCCCCTTCTAGATTCCTTCCATAATATCGACCAACTCGGGATCCTCCTTCTGCGCCACATAGATCCTCTCCTACAAAGTCGGCTGTACCACCAAGCTAGAAAGGACAGCTTGATGGTTTCCTTCCACTACCTCCAAACTCAATCTCTCTAGGTCCATGCAGATCTAATGTTGAATCTGCACTGCTGAGACTATTGCGTAAACTGACTTCCGACTCAGAGCATCAGCTACCACATTAGCTTTTCCAAGGTGATAACTAATAACACAGTTGTAGTCTTTAATCAATTCAAGCCACCTATGCTGTCTCATAGTATTTAAGACTTTTATGGTCTGTAAAAATCTCACACCTTTCCCCGTATAAGTAGTGCCTCCAAATTTTTAGTGCAAACACTACCGCTGCTAATTCTAAATCATGCGTCGGGTAGTTCTTCTCGTATTCTTTGAGTTGACGAGAAGCATAAGCCACTACTTTGCCCTGCTGCATTAAAACACAACCAAGACCCTTTTTCAAAGCATCGCTATATATAACAAAACCACCATCACTGGATGGAAGAGTCAGAACTGGAGCAGTGACCAGTCACCGTTTCAGCTGTTTGAAACTCAGCTCACACTCATCCATCCAATCATATCTCACATTTTTCCATGTGAGTTTTGTCAAAAGACCTGCTAAACTGGAGAACCCTTCAACAAACCGACGGTAGTAACCTGCAAGACCTAGAAAACTTTTGACCTCCTGCACATTCTTCGGTCTCGCCCAGTCCGCTACTGCTTCTATCTTACTCGGGTCTACTGATACACCTTCTTTAGACACTACGTGCCCCATAAATGCAATTTGTTCCAGCCAGAACTCGCAATTCTTCGGTTTAGCATATAACCTCTTATCCCTAAGCATTTGCAATACTGGCCTCAAATGAACTTCATGTTCTCCAGCACCCCTAGGATACACTAGGATATCGTCAATAACTACCACAATGAACCAGTCTAGATATTCGTGGATGACCCTATTCATCAACTCCATAAATGCTGCAGGTGCATTAGTAGTAAGCAATTAGTAGTAAATTTTCGAGAACGAAATTCTTATAAGGAGGGGAGATTGTAGAGACCCAAACCTTTAAAAACTGGATTCGTCAATGAAGGATCACATTCATCGACGAAGTCTTTTAATTACATACCTTCACATATGGTGGAGGAATACCGTAGTCACACAAAAGATACATCGGAAGATTACTTACATAAACAAAACTCTCCCAAGGACTTTACCATTTAATCTATACAATCTACTCTATATTCATGTACTATCAAATAACTGTCGGTGCTTCTGGCGTATCTCAGATTCTAATTCCCATGAAGCTTCGTCAACTGTATGGTTATGCCATAATACCTTCACGAGAGGTATTTCCTTAGTCCGTAACTGCTGTACTTTCTGATCTAATATCTGCACTGGTACTTCCTCATACGATAAGGTATCACTGATCTCTAGAGGTTCGTAACTCAGTACGTGCAATGGATCTGGTACGTACTTCCTCAGTACAGACACGTGAAATACATCATGGACTCTGGATAATGCTGGAGGTAAAGCAACTCGATAAGCCACCGAACCTATCCTTTCAAGGATTTCAAAAGGTCCGACATACTGAGGACTTAGCTTCCCTTTCTTCTTGAATCTCATCACCCCTTTCATCAGAGCAATTCTCAAGAATACCATATCTCCTACTTCAAATCCCAACCCTCATCGACGAGTATCAGCATAACTCTTCTGTCGACTTTGAGTTGCTTTAATTCCTTCCCTGATCACTGTGACCTTTGCAGAGGTATTCTGAATTAATTCTGGACCTAGTATCTGCCCCTCACCCCTCTGATCCCAATACAACAGAGATCGACACCGACAACCGTAGAAAGCCTCATAAGGTGTCATCTTTATGCTTGTCTGGTAACTATTGTTATAAGCAAATTCAACAAGCGGTAGATATCGTATCCAACTATTTCCAAAATCTAGTATACAAGCCCGCAACATATCCTCTAACGTCTGAATAGTCCTCTCTGACTGTCCATCTATCTGCGGGTGAAAAGACGTACTGAACGTCAATTGCAATCCCAAGGCATCCTGTAAACTCTTCTAGAAATGAGATGCAAAACGTGGATCCTGATCTGAAACAATAGGTGTCTGAACACCATGGAGTCGTACCACCTCCTATACATAAAGTCTATTCAGAGAGTGGTTGCCTCTAATTGAAATGAAGTGTCCAGTCTTCGTCAACCGATCTACTATAACCCATATGGCATTCTGCCCATGCACCGCCGCAGGTAAACCCATCACAAAATCCATCGAGACATGTTCCCACCTCCACTTAGGGACGTCGAGTGGCTGAAGTGGTCCTGCTGGCTTCTAATGTTCTGCTTTGATCTGCTAACATGTCAGGCACTGTTCGACAAATCGAGTGATCTCTCTTTTCATATTAGACCACCAAAAATATTCCCTCAAATCCCGGTATATTTTTGTACAACCAGGATGTACAGTATAAAGTGAACGATGTGCCTCCTCTAGAATGACCCATTTTATCACAACATCATTCGGTACACAAACCCTGCCACGAAATCTTAATATCCCATCGCCAGAGATACTGAAATCTGGCTTTAGCCCCTTTTGGATTCCTTCCATAATATCGACCAACTCGGGATCCTCCTTCTACGCCACACGAACCCTCTCTTGCAAAGTCGGTTATACCACCAAGCTAGCAAGGACAGCTTGATGGTTTCCTTCCACTACCTCCAAACTCAATCTCTCCAGCTCCATGCAGATTTGATGCTGAATCTGCACTGCTGAGATTGTTGCGTCAACTGACTTTCGACTCAGAACATCAACTACCACATTAGCTTTTCCTGGGTGATAGCTAATAACACAGTCGTAGTCTTTAATCAATTCAAGCCACCTACACTGTCTCATATTGAGCTCCTTCTGGGTGAAAAAGTATTTAAGACTTTTATGGTCAGTAAAAATCTCACACATTTCACCGTATAAGTAGTGCCTCCAAATTTTCCGCGCAAATACTACCGCTGCTAATTCTAAATCATGCGTCAAGTAGTTGTTCTCATATTCTTTGAGTTGACGAAAAGCATAAGCCACTACTTTGCCCTACTGCATTAAAACACAGCCAAGACCCTTTTTTGAAACATTGCTGTATATAACAAAACCACCATCACTAGATGGAAGAGTTAGAATTGGAGTCGTGACAAGTCGCCGTTTCAGCTCCTGGAAACTCAACTCACACTCATTCGTCCAATCATATCTCTCGTTTTTCTGCGTGAGTTATGTCAAAGGACCTGCTAAACTGGAGAACCATTCAACAAACCGATGGTAGTAACCTGCAAACCTAGAAAACTTCTGACCTCCTGCACATTCTTCGGTCTCCCCAGTCCACTACTACTTCTATCTTACTCGGGTCTACTGATACACCTTCTTTAGACACTACGTGCCCCATAAATGCAATTTGTTCCATCCAGAACTCGCACTTCTTCAGTTTAGCATATAACCTCTTATCTCTAAGCATTTGCAATACTAGCCTCAAATGAACTTCATGTTCTCCAGCACTCCTAGAATACACTAGTATATTATCAATAAATACCACAACGAACCAGTCTAGATATTCGTGGAAGACCCTGTTCATCAAATCCATAAATGCTACAGGTGCATTAGTCAAACCAAAAGGCATAACCATAAATTAAAAATTGTCGTACCGAGTTCGAAATGTAGTTTTCGAGATGTCCTCCCCTTTCACCTTCAGCTGATGATACCCAGACCGTAGCTCAATTTTAGAGAAGACTTGTGTGCCTTGAAGTTGATCGAACAAATCATCGATCCTGGGTAGCGGATACTTGTTCTTTATTGTTACCTTATTCAGTTCTCGATAGTCGATGCACATTCTCATCGATCCATCTTTCTTTTTCACAAATAACACCGGTGCTCCCCAAGGAGAAATACTAGGTCATATGTAACCATTGTCAAGTAGCTTTTGAAGCTGTTCCCTTAACTCTCTCAGCTCAGCTGGAGCCATACGATACAGAGCTTTCGATATTGGCGCCGTACTTGGAGCTAATTATATGGCAAATTCCACCTCACGGTCCGGAGGTAATCCTAGAAAGTCCTCTAGAAACACGTCAGGGAATTCACGTACCACAGGAATCATTTCCAATTCCCGTTCTCCTATTGGTGTGTCTTTCACAATTTCCAAATATCCTTGGCACCCTATAAAGTAGTCTTCTAGCTTGCTTAGCAGAAAGGATACGTGGTGTAGAATGCACACACGATCCAAGGAACTGAAATTCCTACTTTCCTAGTGGTATAAACAACACCTCCCTCTTGTGGCAATTAATACTGGCATAACTGGAAAACAACAAGCCCATCCCTAAGATAATATCAAAGCCATACATGTCGTGCACCACAAAATCAACCGGTAGTATCCTCCCTTGTATTTCAATCCAGAAGTCCCGAACTACCTTACTACCCACGACCATAGATCCAGATGGTGTAGCAACCACTAGTTCATCACCAAACAATTGCACTTCTATTCCACAAAATTTAACAAAGCCTCCGGAAATAAAAGAATGTGTTGCCCCGGAATCAAATAATACTACAGCTTTATGAGGAAGCATGTAAATGATACCTGTGACTATGTCACCAGCATTCTCAGCGTCACCAGGAGTCAAAGAATACGCCTGGGCCGTACCCCCCTGCTAACTGCCAGGCTGTGTCGGAGCATTCCCTTTGAATAGCTGCTGCGAGGCTCCACCATTTCCCTATATTGGACATTCTCTCATCTGGTGCCCTTGCCTACCACACTGCATACACGCCACGATAGACAACCAACACTACCCCGAGTGTTTCCTACCACATAAAGAGCAACGTGGAACTCGTGCGGCATTCTGAGACGTACCACCACTGTTCTTCTTCCACTTATCCTACTTTGCCCCAGACGAATAATTAGGAGGCGCTGGCCACTTCTTCGTAACTTGAACCTCTGCATCCTCTAGTAAACACTCCTCTGCTACCATGGCTTTATCAACCAAAGTAGTAAAGTCCTGCAACTGCAAGATCACTGTATTCTTACGTATCTCGCTCCTCAAACCCCTCTGAAACTTCCAAGCCTTCTTCGCTTCATCAGGAACCACGAATGAAGCAAATCGAGACAGCTCCTGGAATTTGGTAGCGTACTGCTGCACTGTCAGCGATCCCTGCATTAGGTTCACAATTTCTTCCATCTTCACGTTACTAACCGTGGCCGAAAAATATTGCTCAAAGAAGAGTTCTTTGAATCGGGCCCACGTCAATGCTATGGGTATCAATCGGTGCTCTTCCATTTGCTTTACCGACCCCCACCATCTCTCAGCCTCCCCTGCCAACTTGAATGTGGTGAAGGCAACCTTCTGTCTCTCAATGTAGTTCAACACATCCAGGATCTTCTCAATCTCCTGGATCCAATTCTCAACACAAACTGGATCCACACTGCCCACAAAAACAGAGGGCTTCAATCTGGTGAACTGCTCAATGGAGCAACCCAACTCAGTTGTAGGATGATTCTGCCCCCTATTCGTCCGCACTACCTTAGCCATAAGCTGCTGTGCGAAGTCACGTAACAAACTAGTAGAGTCATTGCTAGTCTCGGGGCCGGCACCCTCACTACGACTGCCACCCACATTGGCAGTGATATCCCTGGATTTCATCCTGAAAACAATTACGAGAATCCATTAATAGGTAATAACCCACCCCTCAACTACAACTATCATAGTATAAGGTCAATTCTCCAAGTTCCTATTCTCAACATTGACATACTCCATAGATTTGACATCCTCATTCTAACTCGAATTTCACTCTTCTAATAGGAAACAAAATCGTCAATGGATTTCCGTGATTTTCTTAACCTTTCGACTGATCCAGAAAAACACAGAAGTCTATCAATGAATTTTCGTCTCCAGGTATACAAAGAAAAATTCAAGGTCTTATCCTTGTCCTATACTCTGGTATATTCTATACTATCACAACTAACAACTTCTAAGTTTAGCACATATCCCTAACCAGGCAGCATGAAACAAATCATACTTCCAACTGGCTTTGGGCTCTGATACCAACTGTAACAACCCGGCCCTTTATATGGACTCAGGTGTCACTCACTTATATCAAATACTTACACCTGTTCAAGATATGGAAACAACCCGCCCTAAAAAGGGACATAGGAGTATAAATCATACATAATCATGATGTAAATGTCGCGAAAAAACATAAACATCCATTGGGATTTCTACTAGACTTGTACCTAAGCTTACTAATACATCAATAATTTACATAAATTTGGACTTAGAATAATTTTCATTATTACAACCCTCCAAAAAGGAACTTCATCCAAGTTTAATACAAAATTCGTATGCTTACGTAAGCTAACCAAAATAATCTCCCCAGTCCCTTTAGCTACTAGGACCGACGCACTGATGGACCTGAAAACAAAGGTTGTAAGATAGGGTGAGACACCTCTCAGTAAGGAAGAAAGTATTATAACAGTGTGTGACTGCATATATGCACATTTTCATACAAACCCATACGTTTGAAACATTTGTTTATAATACTGTATCATATAACATTTATCAGCACATCAAATATTTAAATCATGCATATGAATATTAGAACAACTACCAGCTTGTCATACATGTATTGCCTATTTACCCCGTGGCACGGGTTGTGCACTGATATCTCCAACAATGCCCTATTTGTGCCGGCATATATCAAGTATCTATATATAGTCTGACTGACCCATCTGGTTTATTATTTCACGAGTGGTTTCATTTCACCTGCTAGCCGACTATCTATGTACCCAAACTGATTTTAAACATGAATGGTTGCATTGTACCCTTCCAACTGAGGAATATTCCCTGCCATTGGGGGTTGTCTTTCAACCCCATAACTGAAGCTTTTTCAACTTCTAACTGGAGTATCTTTCAACTCTTATTACTGGAGTATCTTTCAACTCCTTTAGTAGCAAGTTGTGGTTCCATTTATTATATATACAATTTATAACAAAATATAGTAACCTGTGCAATTCCAATATTTTCACAAATTCAAATAATCACATTGGGTTCAAATCGGTGTCTATCCACTCGGTTTACCCCTCTTCACAAATACAGCTCGGTGTATCACCAGCCTCTATTTTTCACATACTCAGTATAACAAATTGGAACTCTGTTCCCATAATCTATATCAATAGTGTTGACCTAACTAGGCTTTTCAATCATATTTTGATGAGAACAAAATGAAGGATGCTTTAACATATGATATTAAGTGATGTGTTTTAGGTAAAAGAACTCTCAAGGTTGATAGGTTGAAGCTCAATGTTAATCTAGTGAAAGCCCCTCAGAATGTTGAAGGCAATGAATGACAAATGAAGAAGTTTAAGGGCAAGCAAACCCAGAGTCAAAAGTAAACCTCAAAAGGCTGAAGGAGACTGAAGAATTTAAGAAGACCATAATTAGAAGAACTGTTGTAAGTACTTCAAAACCAAATGCTAGTTAGATATGTGAAGCTCTCATAAGTCAAAAGAAACTAAGAAACACCTTATTAAAAGAGCTTAAAATATGTTTTTTTTTTTCTTTTTTTTTCATTTTGAAGCTCATTAGACAAAGAGACTTAGAGACTTTAGTTTAAGTCTTGGAACACATTTTTCAAGGTTAAACAAGTTAATATGCCAAGATTAATTAAGTAAAGAAGAGTTTAATTCAACAATTTAATTAAATGAGGAAATTGTTTTTTCAAAAAAGTTTTGAATTTCAAAATTAATTCAATAATTTAATGCTACCTAATTAAATGGGAAAATTGTTTTTTTGGAAAAATTTTGAATTTCAAAATTAATTCAATAATTTAGTGCTACCTAATTAAATGAGAAAATTGTTTTTTGAAAAATTTTGAATTTCAAAATTAATTCAATAATTTAATGCTACCTAATTTAATGAGGACATTATTCTTTGAAAAAGCCTATAAATACCTCTTTGGGTAATGAAAAACATGAAAGAGAATACACAAGAAAAGTGATCAAATAGTCAATACACTGAAGTTCTTCATGCGCTGAAGTTCTCCCTGAGTTCCTTTTGCTAACATCTTTTTCTGGAGAGGAATTCTACAATTTTGGTAGATTGAAAATATCAAAACTCGGTTCCGAGTTGCAATTCCATTTCTCTTTTAAACGACCCATTGGTGACTTCTAAAATTTTAGAGTTTCATGTATTCTAATTTGCTTTGGTTTTTTGAAGTACAATTTACATCTCAATTTGTACAACCTGCTCTAAATTTTGAGAGTATTTTTTGTACGCAGAATTTATATTATATTCTTGTAGATTGTGACATTCCAGGTTTTCTGGATCGTTGGCTAGGCGAGGGATTATCGCTTAGAGAGGTGCTGCTCTGGCCTTCTTGAGTGTGTAAAGGTATTGTTCCACCCGGTAAAGGAACAGGTTTAGTGAATCCTTTGGTGGTTTTTCCAAAGGCGAGGACGTAGGCTATGTTGAAGCCGAACCTCGTAAAATCCTGTGTCTCACTCTCTCTTTCCCTTACTCTTTATTTTCATCATATTTATATTGCGTGGATGGTTTAAATTTGAAATCATATACACTACGTATATTTTGAAATCAAACAAACTTAAAGTTTAATTTTGATTTGGGTTGCAGAAACCGAAAGGGACTACATTGGTTAAACCATACTTTGCTAGAACCATACGGGAGTACGTTACTTGATTAAAATACCCAAAGAAAATTAACTAATAGTTTACTTGAATTTTGAATTTTGGGAAGAGTGTGGATGTGTGGTTATAAATCATATAAAAGAAGCAAATTTATTTTAACAAGCATATCAACTACAGGGCTTGATTCATATTTATAAGGCATACATAAACAAACAACCGTCCAAATTTCTTACTACTGTATATCTTAATTTTGGTTTGGTTGTTTGCTTTCAAATTGTGTTTGATTAGTTTGGATAGTGTGGTTGATTGAAAGGTTGTTTGGTGATTTAGTTGTTTAAGTGCTTGTGTTGTTGATTGTATAAAAGAAACCAATTTATTGTGTGTTTGACAAATTAAACAAACAAATAAAAGAATTGGTTAAACAATAAAAGAAGTTAAGTATTCTTAAAAGGTATTAAAAAGAAAGTTTTTAGATTCCCAATTCACCCCCCTCTTGGGAAGCTATCCTAATTTCAATTGGTATCAAAGCCCAATTATAGCAAAACCTAATAACCAGCTATATAAAGATCTAAATGGCACAAATAGGAGTAACTCCCTTTGGTGAGGGTCAATCCTCAACTAGGCCACCTATTTTTTGTGGATTAAATTGTACCTTCTGGAAGCAACGAATGAGAATCTATCTTCAAACAATGGACTGGAAGGCATGGAATGTTGTAAAAATTGGAAATCTAATCCCCACTAAACTAGTTGATGGAAACGAGGTACCTAAAAAAGATAAAGAACTAAACAATTCAGATTATAAAATGTTGCAAATTAACTCAAGTACAATAAACGCAATATATTGTGCGCTTGATGCAAATGAATTCAACAGAGTAATGACCTGTAAAATAGCCAAAGAGATTTGGGATAAATTGGAAGTAACTTATGAAGACACGGTAGATGTTAGGGAAAGTAGAATCGATATATTAACCAATGAATATGAAGCTTTTAGGATGAACTCCGATGAAAGTATAACAAGCATGTACACTAGGTTCACCCATATCATAAACTCATTAAGTGCCTTAGGAAAAACTTATTCCACCCATGAGATGATCCATAAAATTCTAAGAGCACTTCCACCTATTTGGGAACCAAAAGCCACAACCATTACGGAAGGAAGAAATCTTAAAACAACTTCCTTAGATGAACTCATAAGATCTCTTCTAACCTATGAAATGATGTTGAAAGAAAGAAGCACTGAAAACAAAAATAAGAAGTCTATAGCTCTAAAAGCTTTGAGAGAATATTCAAATGAAGAATATAATGAATCTAGTGAATTAGAAGACGATGACTTAGCTCTAATAACTAAAAGGTTTGGAAAATTCTTAAGAAGAAACAAAAAATTCACTAGAAAATTTAATGGATCAAAAACTGAAAAAGGAGAAAGCAATAAAAAGGAATACAAAAATAAAAATGATCCTCCCACTTGCTATCATTGTAAAAAGGTCGAGCACATCAAACCGGAATGCCCACAACTTGAGAAGGACAAGAAGAAGAAGAAGCCTGCAATGAAGGCAACTTGGGATGACACTAGTTCGAGTGAATTGGAAAGTGAACCAAGTGATCGAGAAATAGCAAACATGTGCTTTATGGCGCATAACGAAGAGGTAAACTCTTATTATTCCCTCTCTGAAGATTCGTGTAATGAATCTTGTAGTAATTCGTGTGAAAGTATGTCCTCTTACAAAGAACTTCAAAATGAATTACTCTTTCTACATAACAAGTTTATTAAAATCTCAAAAAGGAACATTAGCTTGAAACAAAAAAACGAGGCACTTAAATATCAACTTGAATCTGCAAAACATGTTGAAAAAGAAAAAGACTAAAAAATTGAAGAACTTGAGATAATTTATCTCAAAAACTAGCTAAGTCTCACGAGAATGAAGATAGCAAGAAAATGCAAGAAATGAATGATCTCAAAAACCAAATTCTAGAGAAAGAAAAGGTCATCTACAACTTTACCAGAGGAAAGGATAATTTTGAAAAGATGGTAGGACAATAAAGGATGACAAACAACAAAGAAGGTTGGATATAATGGAGCCTCAAACAAAAGAAAGAAAAACTTGTATATGGGATATTTTGCAAATCAATCTAAATATTATGCAAGTACTTCATCAACAAATACTCATGAGTACACCACTTGCCACATGTGCAAAAAGAAAGGACACATAATGTTTAATTGTCCACTTAAGAAAAAGTATACTAAAGTAAAAGATGAGTGGAAGATAAATACTAAAAATAGACAAAATTTAAAGAAAATTAATAAGGTTTGGGTTCCAAAAGTAACAACTTGAATCATTTCTTGTAGGTTTGCTTTAGGACCACTCCGTCTAAGGATAAATGGTACTTGGACAGCAGATGTTCAAGGCATATGACTGGAGATAAATCTAAGTTTACCTCTCTCACTCCAAAGGATGGAGGATTCGTAACCTTCGGTGACAATGCAAAAGGCAAGATCATCGGAATAGGTAAAATAGGTAAAGACTCTTCATTTTCTATAGATGATGTCTTGTTAGTAGATGGTCTAAAGCATAATTTACTAAGTATTAGTCAACTTAGCGACAAAGGATGTGAAATAATGTTTAAGAGAGACAAATGTATAATACGAGATTCTAAGAATCAAAAAATGTTATTCACTGCACTTAAAATGAACAATGTTTATTGCATAAATTTTGATAGTTTAATCTCTCAAGACATAACTTGCCTAGCAGCCATGAGTGAAAATAGTTGGCTTTGGCATAGGAGGTTAGGACATGCTAGCATGGATCTTATATCCAAACTCTCCAAAAATAATTTAGTTAAAGGCTTGCCTAAAACAAAATATGTCAAAGATAAAGTGTGTGATGCTTGTCAATTAGGAAAACAAACCAAGAAAAGCTTCAAAAAGAATAAACATATATCAACTAGTAGACCCCTAGAACTTATACACTTAGACTTGTTTGGTCCTACTAGAACCCAAAGTTTAGGAGGAAAACAATACACCTTTGTAATTGTTGATGATTACTCAGGATACACATGGGTGTTGTTCCTAGCTAACAAAGAAGAAGCTTGCAACTCATTAATCACTTTATGTAAGAAGCTTCAAAATGAGAAAGGGTATTATGTCTCAAATATTAGAAGTGACCAAAGAAGAGAATTTAAGAATCAAAATGTTGAAATTTTTGGTAATGAAATGGCATAAATCACAACTTTTCGGCACCTAGAACCCCACAAAAAAATAGGAGTTGTGGAAAGGAAAAATAGAACCCTCCAAGAAATGGCAAGGACCATGCTTAATGAAAATAACCTACCCAAATATTTTTTGGCCGAAGCTATAAATACAGCTAGCTATATAATTAATAGGGTCTCCATTAGATCAAACCTAAACAAAATACCCTATGAATTGTGGAAAGGAAGAAGGCCTAACATAAAGTACTTTCATGCTTTTGGATGTAAGTGTTTCGTCCTAAATAACAAAGACAACTTAGGAAAATTTGATGCTAAATCAGATGAAGGCATTTTCCTAGGATACTCCACAAATAGTAAAGCCTATAGAGTCTATAACAAAAGAACTCTAACCATAGTTGAATCAATTCACGTAGACTTTGATGAATCTAGCCCTCTTTTAAGAGAGGTTTAAAATCAAGAAAAAATGATGTATTCAAAAAGGAGGATGAGATAGAAATCAAGGAGGAAAATGAAATAATCAAAGAAAAGTCAAAAGATGAACTCATAGAAAATATGGAATTTCCAAAAGAGTGGAAATATAAGAAAGATCATCCTCAAGAACAAATTATAGGTGAACCATCTAGAGGTGTGACTACTAGATCTTCACTAAAGAACCTTTGCAATCATTATGCATTCCTATCCCAAAATGAACCTAAAAATATTGAAGAAGCCCTTAAGGATGAATCCTGGATAGTTGCAATGCAAGAAGAATTAAACCAATTTGAAAGAAGTCAAGTATGGAAATTAGTACCCAAACCAGAAAATCATTCGATCATAGGAACTAAATGTGTATTTAGAAATAAAAAGGATGAAAATGGTGTAATCACTAGAAACAAAGCTAGACTTGTAGCAAAGAGGTACAATCAAAAAGAAGGAAGAGACTATGATGAAACCTTTGCCTCTGTAGCTAGAATGGAAGCTATTAGAATGTTGTTAGCCTATGCTTCCTACAAAGAGTTTAAGTTATACCAAATGGATGTTAAAAGTGCATTCTTGAATGGATATATCAATGAAGAGGTATATGTTGAACAACCCCTTGGTTTTGAGAATATTGAAAATCCTAACCATGTATTTAGACTAACTAAGGCTTTGTATGGACTTAACCCCTAGGGCTTGGTATGAAAGACTTAGTGGATTTCTAATTGAAAAGGGATTTTTAAGAGGAAAAATTGATAGAACCTTGTTCATTAAAAATAAGGAAAATAATATACCTTTAGTTCAAATCTACGTAGATGATATAATATTTGGTGCTATAAATGAACATCTATGTAAAGAATTTGCAAAATGTATGCAAGAAGAATTCGAAATGAGCTTGATGAGGGAATTAAACTATTTTCTTGGACTGTAAATTAAACAAGCAAAAAATGGGACTTTTATAAGTTAAACAAAATATATAAAAGATATGATACAAAAATTTGGTATGGAAAATAGTAAACCCATAGGCACACCTATGAGTACCTCCATCAGCCTAGACAAAGATGAAAAGGGAAAATCCATAGACACAAAGCACTATAGAGGCATGATTGGAAGTCTATTATATCTAATAGCCAGTTGACCCGATATAATGTTTAGTGTGTGTATGTGTGCACCTTTTCAATCAGCACCTAAGGAATCACACCAAATTGTCGTTAAAATAATCCTAAGATACTTAATAGGCACAATGGACTTAGGACTATGGTATCCTAAAGACACTGGTTTTGAAATGATTAGTTATTCAGATGCGGACTATGCCGGTTGTTAGATAGATAGAAAAAGTACAAGTGGCACATGCTACTTCTTAGGAAGATCTTTAGTTTCTTGATTTTCTAAGAAACAAAATTCTGTGGCTTTGTCAACTGCTGAGGCCGAATATGTAGCAACTGGTAGTTGTTGTGCACAAACTCTTTACATGAAGCAACAATTACAAGATTTCAATTTAAACTACACAACTATACCAATTAAGTGTGATAACACGAGTGCGATTAACATATCTAAAAATCCTATTTCACACTCAAGAATAAAGCACATTGACATAAGACACCACTTTCTAAGAGATCATGTTAAAAAAGAAGACATAAATCTGGAATTCATCAATACAAATGACCAATGGGGTGATATCTTTACTAAACCACTCTCAGAAGATAAATTTATAACCATAAGAAGAGAACTTGGTCTACTACATAGTGGAGAAGTAAACTAAAAGGAACCAAACTTAAAGAAATATCTACAATCTCTAGGATCACCTAGGGTTTGTCTCTTTTAAGTGATCAAAATTTGTTTTGGCATGTACTTTGATGTGTTGTATATTCAACACTGAGTTTGAATTGCTTTCCTTGTTGCTTGTAAAATAAACTCATGATATGTGATATGCAGCATGCTACATGTGGATGTTTGAAAAATTGGCATCTTGAAATTGGTATTTTGAAAATCTAAGCATAAAGTTATTTTTTAAATATCTTGACCATGTATGCTTATGATCCATGAAAGAATGAAAAATTAGAATCTATGAGAAGTGCATGATAAAATTTCAATATGAGTAACTAAGATGTATATTGGTATCCATGAATATATCACTTGATCTTTAAGCAATACAACATGATTATGAGCATTGGTAATATTGTCATGATCTTGGTATTTGAATGATGCATTATGCATGACAAATTTTTTTAAAATTTTTTTCACAAATATGAATGTTGAGCACCATATGCATGATTGAAAATTCAAAAATGTCACAACACATATGAAATAAGAATGCCTAATATGAAATATGATATTGAATTTTGGCATGATTGAGAAGTGTGTTATCATATGTTCTTTTAAATGTTTACCCTTTTTTATTGATATCAAAAAGGGGAGTAGTATTTGGAGGCAAAAATTTTGGCTTGATTGAGAGCATGATATTGAATGTTGAGCATGTTGAACATGATAGTATTTGAGCATGATGGCATGATAGTGAATTGAGAGCATGATATTGAATGTTAAGCATGTTGAACATGATAGTATTTGAGCATGATAGCATGATAGTGAAAAATCATATTTGAGCATGTTGAGCACAATAAGAATGAAAAATTTGGCAATGAGCATGTTTGATCTTGAATCTACAAATTGCTAAAATAATGCTTATTGTAAGGGGGAGTAGAATAATGCTAGTTGTAAGGGGAAGATTTTTTATGCTTATTCATATTTTTGCTCCTCATTTGTCATCATCAAAAATGGGGAGATAAGGTAGTATTTGGAGGCAAAAATTTTGGCTTGATTGAGAACATGATATTGAATGTTGAGCATGTTGAACATGATAGTATTTGAGCATGATAGCATGATAGTGAATTGAGAGCATGATATTGAATGTTGAGCATGTTGAACATGATAGTGTTTGAGCATGATAGCATGATAGTGAAAAATCATATTTGAGCATGTTGAGCATGATAAGAATAAAAAATTGGGCAATGAGCATGTTTGCTCTTGAATCTACAAATTGTTAAAACAATGCTTATTGTAAGGGGGAGTAGAATAATGCTAGTTGTAAGGGGAAGATTTTTTAGGCTTATTCATATTTTTGCTCCTTATTTGTCATCATCAAAAAAGGGGAGATTGTTGACCTAACTAGGCTTTTCAATATAGTTTTGATGATAAAAAAAATGAAGGATGCTTTAACATATGATATTAAGTGATGTGTTTTAGGTAAAAGAACTCTCAAGGTTGATAGGTTGAAGCTCAATGTTAATCTAGTGAAAGCTCGTCAGAATGTTGAAGGCAATGAATGACAAATAAAGAAGTTTAAGGGCAAGCAAACCCATAGTCAAAAGTGAACCTCAAAAGGCTGAAGGAGGCTGAAGAATTTAAGAAGGCCACAATTAGAAGAACTGTTGTAAGTACTTCAAAGCCAAATGCTAGTTAGATATGCGAAACTCTCATAATTCAAAAGAAACTAAGAAACACCTTGTTAAAAGAGCTTAAAATATGTTTTTTTCTTTTTTTTCATTTTGAAGCTCATTAGGCAAAGAGACTTAGAGACTTTAGTTTAAGTCTTGGAACACATTTTTCAAGGTTAAACAAGTTAATATTCCAAAATTCATGAAGCAAAGAAGAGCTTAATTCAACAATTTAATTAAATGAGGAAATAGTTCTTTGGAAAAATTTTGAATTTCAAAATTAATTCAATAATATTGTATAGAAAATTCATACATTTCCATTTCAACATATATCACACGAGTTTAGTCCAAAAATCCGCTAAATGATATAAATCCAGTAAACATCATTTCAAAGGAAAAGTAAAGGATTCAAGCATCTCCTATTACAATATAAATGCAAATAAGTGATTTTCGTAAGATTTGGATATCATACGCCCAAATCCTCGTTTTTACCAAAAATCTTAAAATGTAAAACCGACATTTCTACTAGGTAGAATTTAGCAAATAAGCAGTTAAACCATACATATAAATATAAACTAACTTTTTAGCAATTTAGTTTTCCAAAAATGCTGTTGTAATCAAATTCCCCTTACCTTAAACCCAGAAATGAAGACACGAATGGTTTGGTCCAAAACAATGACCTTGGATCCTCGAAACCTAAAAACCACAGAATATTACCTCACTGCAATCCCAACTACTATACAAATACCTAATCGAAATTAGAATCAGATCCTTACCTTGATTTTTGGGGAAAACCTGAAAATCCTCAAAACGACGATCTGATCCGCTAAACTTGTAGAGTTTTCTCTTCTGATCCACGCAGTACCCTCCGTTTTTGGAAACGGACGACAAACAGTGAAAAATCCTAGAGCGAGAGAGAGAGAGCTTTTGGGATAAGCTTAGCTCCTAAGCAACTCAAATAAGATATTTATAGGGCCTTTAACCCGGTCCAATTCGTCGATGAGGTGGCGTCCTCGTCGATGAATCCACCACACAAATCGTCAACAAGGCCCTGAATATCATCGACGAGGATTTCCCGAGAACCACCCAAAAACCCTCGGCATTCTGTCATCAACAAGAATCTGAATTTCATCGACGAGGCTCTAAAGGACTTCGTTGACGAATGTGATCCTTCGTCGATGAATCCAATTTTTAAAGGTTTGGGTCCCTACAATCTCCCCTCCTTATAAAAATTTCGTCCTTGAAAATTTACTACTAATTGCTAACATAATCTTTTCTTATAATTCTGCTTACAAAAGACTCGACCGTCACCTACAAAGTGACTTTGGCCTAAATTCATTACATACCTTCACATATGGCGGAGGAATACCATGGTTACACAAAAAAATACATCGGAAGATTACTTACATAAACAAAACTCTCCCAAGGACTTTACCGTTTAATATATACTATCTACTACACATTCATGTACTATCAAATAACTGTGGGTGCTTCTGGCGTATCTCAGATTCTAATTCCCATGAAGCTTCTTCTATTGTATGGTTACGCCATAATACCTTCACGAGAGGTATTTCCTTCGTCCGTAACTGCTGTACTTTCCGATCTAATATCTGCACTGGTACTTCCTCATACGATAAGGTATCACTGATCTTTAGAGGTTCGTAACTTAGTACGTGCGATGGATCTGGTATGTACTTCCTCAGTACAGACATGTGAAATACATCATAGACTCTGGATAATGTTGGAGGTAAAGCCACTCGATAAGCCACTGAACCTATCCTTTCAAGGATTTCAAAAGATCTGACATACCGAAGACTTAGCTTCTCTTTCTTCCTGAATCTCATCACCCCTTTCATTGAGCGATTCTTAAGAATACCATATCTCCTACTTCAAATTCCAACCCTCATCGACGAGTATCAGCATAACTCTTCTGTCGACTTTGAACTGCTTTAATTCTTTCCCTGATCACTGCGACCGTTGCAGAGGTCTTCTGAATTAATTCTGGACCTAGTATCTGCCCCTCACCCACCTGATCCTAGTATAATGGAGATCGACACCGACGACCGTACAAAGCCTCATAAGGTGTCATCTCTATGCTTGCCTGGTAACTGTTGTTATATGCAAATTTCACAAGCGGTAGATATCGTATCCAACTATTACCAAAATCTAGTATACAAGCTCGCAACATATCCTCTAATGTCTAAATAGTCCTCTCCGACAGTCCATCCGTCTGCGGGAGAAAAGACGTACTGAATGTCAATCGCGATCCCAAGACATCATGTAAACTCTTCCAAAATCGAGATGTAAAACGTGGATCCTGATCTGAAACAATAGATGTAGGAACACCATGGAGTCGTACCACCTCATGTACATAAAGTTCTTCCAGCCTATTCAGAGAGTAGTTGCCTCTGATTGAAATGAAGTGTGCAGTCTTCGTCAACCGATCTACTATAACCCATATGCCATTCTACCCATGCACCGCCGCAAGTAAACCCGTCACAAAATCCATCGAGACATGTTCCCACTCCCACTCAGGGACGTCGAGTGGCTGAAGTGGTCCTACCAGCTTCTGATGTTCTACTTTGATCTGCTGACATGTCAGGCACTATTCGACACATCGGGCGATCTCTCTTTTCATATTAGACCACCAAAAAGATTCCCTCAAATCCTAGTACATTTTTGTACTAACAGGATGTACACTATAAAGTGAATGATGTGCCTCCTCTAGAATGACCCGTTTTATCACAACATCATTCGATACACAAACCCTGCCACGAAATCTCAATATCTCATCGCCAAAGATACTGAAATTCGACTTTAGCCCCTTCTGGATTCCTTCTATAATATCGACCAACTCGGGATCCTCCTTCTACGCCACACAGATCCTCCCTTGCAAAGTCGGTTGTACCACCAAGCTAGCAAGGACAGCTTGATGGTTTCCTTCCACTACCTCCAAACTCAATCTCTCCAGGTCCATGCAGATTTGATGCTGAATCTGCACTGCTGAGACTGTTGCGTCAATTGACTTCCGACTCAGAGCATCAGCTACCACATTAGCTTTTCCTAGGTGATAGCTAATAACACAGTCATAGTCTTTAATCAATTCAAGCCACCTACACTGTCTTATAGTATTTAAGACTTTTATAGTCAGTAAAAATCTCACACCTTTCACCGTATAAGTAGTGCCTCCAAATTTTTAGTGTAAACACTACCGCTGCTAATTCTAAATCATATGTCTGGTAGTTTTTCGTATTCTTTGAGTTGACGAGAAGCGTAAGCCACTACTTTGCCCTGTTGCATTAAAACACAACCAAGACCCTTTTTCGAAGCATCACTCTATATAACAAAACCACCATCACTGGATGGAAGAGTCAGAACTGGAGCAGTGACCAGTTGCCATTTCAGCTCCTGGAAACTCTGCTCACACTCATCCATCCAATCATATCTCTCATTTTTCCGCATGAGTTTTGTCAAAGGACCTACTAAACTAGAGAACCATTCAACAAACCGACGGTAGTAACCTGCAAGACCTAGAAAACTTCTGACCTCCTACACACTCTTCGGTCTCGCCCAATCCACTACTGCTTCTATCTTACGTGGGTCTACTGATACACCTTCTTTAGATAGTACGTGCCCCAGAAATGCAATTTTTTATAGCCAAAACTCGCACTTCTTCAGTTTAGCATATAACCTCTTATCTCTAAGCATTTGCAATACTAGCTTTAAATGAACTTCATGTTCTCCAGCACTCCTAGAATACACTAGGATATCATCAATAAATACCACAACGAACCGGTCTGGATATTCTTGGAAGACCCTGTTCATCAAATCCATAAATGTTGCAGGTGCATTAGTCAAACCAAAAGGCATAACCATAAATTCAAAATGGTTGTACCGGTTTTGAAATGCAGTTTTCGAGATGTCCTCCGCTTTCACCTTCAGTTGGTGATACCCAGACCGTAGGTCAATTTTAGAGAAAACCTGCATGCCCTGAAGTTGATCGAACAAATCATCGATCCTAGTTAGCGGATACTTGTTCTTTATTGTTACCTTATTCAATTCTCGATAGTCGATGCACATTCTCATCGACCCATCTTTCTTTTTCACAAATAACACTGGTGCTCCCCAAGGAGAAACACTAAGTCGGATGTAACCCTTGTCAAGCAGCTCTTGAAGTTGTTCCTTTTACTCTCTTAGCTCAGCTGGAGCCATATGATACGGAGCTTTCGATATCTGCGCCATACCTGGGGCTAATTCTATGGCAAATTCCACCTCACGGTCCAGAGGTAATCCTAAAAAGTCCTCTAGAAACACGTCAGGGAATTCGCGTACCACAGGATTCATTTCCAATTCCCGTTCTCCTACTAGTGTCTT